>NC_068436.1:18830886-18862189 GCF_023373465.1 Oncorhynchus keta
CCTATTTGAATGGCTGATGCACTTAAATTCATGCGTCAATACATTCGTCAAATATGGGCTAGTCGAGATGAGTGTTATCTTGCTTTGAGAACTCTTCACAGCATACTGTAGGACCATGTGTCATACTTTATTAAGGTGTGACACAATGACCTGTCAAATGTGACACAATTACCAATGTAAAATGTGACATAACCCACTACTTCAAATTTTATATAAATATGTGCTTTATAAAGGGTGATATGTTGTGCTGAAGGTTGACATAAGTACCAAAGTGAAGTCATATTTGTCAAATGACACCTAATTAATTCCCAGACACCACCGCCCAAACGCCCAGAAGGTCTGGTGGACCAACGCATCAAACATGGCCTTGATTACTTAGAGTTAGTTTTAAAATCTCATTGTTGAAGAGAACGTGTGGAAATGGGCCGGGCTTAGCCATAATTAGGACTTTGTGGCTGTGCTAACCATTGAAAACTAGCAAAGGACATAGCCTGATGACAAATACTTCACTCAGTAAGGTCAATCTAATAAAATGATATGGTCACTCCCACTAAGGACAACAATGAATGGTTTATATCCCAGGCCTATATGTGATGTGTGTTCAAAAGCATAATGTTACAACAACACACTTAGGAAAATAACAATTGGCTCAGAACAGGGCAGCACGGCTGGCCCTTAAATGTACACAGAGAGCTAACATTAATAATATGCATGTCAATCTCTCATGGCTAAAAGTGGAGGAGAGATTGACTTCATCACTACTTGTTTTGTAATAATTGTTAATAAGCTGAATGTACCGAACTGTCTGTTTAAACGACCAGCACACAGCTCGGACTCGCATACCCAACAAGACGTGCCACCAGAGGTCTCTTCACAATCCACTCTACACACATTGTAATATTGTTCTATAGTGGTAATACACATGTTGTTTTGTAGATATGTAGTGGTGTTATATGTTATATGATGTTTTGTAGATATGTAGTGGTGTTATATGTTATATGATGTTTTGTAGATATGTAGTGGTGTTATATGTTATATGATGTTTTGTAGATATGTAGTGGTGTTATATGTTATATGATGTTTTGTTTTATCTTTAGTTTTCTTTTTGATATAAGTGCCTTAATGTGTTTGGACCCCATGAAGAGCGGCTGCTGCTTTGGAAAGAGCTAATAGGGATCACATTCCCTCGCTGAAAAGATCAGCCACAAAATGTTGTCACCATTGTAACAAGTTGTAATCAAGCCCTAGTCTCCAGCATGGGAACAGAAGAGGAATACCTGGCGCTGTAGACTCAGGCTGGACTACCCCAAATCATGGTGGCTCTGACACACACACAAACGCCAGCTTGGCAGGTCCATCAACCAATTGAAATTCCTCTCACCACGACAGTAACCTGTGGACCAGAGAGAACCTTCATAAATCATCAGAACATGAATAACCTATACCATTAATAACCTTTATTGACCCTGTAATACTTAGTTTAAAGTCAGACCCCCTTGGTCAACCAAACAACAGTGTAGGGCATGCACGCTGAATTATAGGGCAACTACACTCAACAACCAAACAACAGTGCAGGGCATGCACGCTGAGTTATAGGGCTCTACACTCAACAACCAAACAACAGTGTAGGGCATGCACGCTGAGTTATAGGGCAACTACACTCAACAACCAAACAACAGTGTAGGGCATGCACGCTGAGTTATAGGGCAACTACACTCAACAACCAAACAACAGTGCAGGGCATGCACGCTGAATTATAGGGCAACTACACTCAACAACCAAACAACAGTGTAGGGCATGCACGCTGAATTATAGGGCAACTACACTCAACAACCAAACAACAGTGCAGGGCATGCACGCTGAGTTATAGGGCAACTACACTCAACAACCAAACAACAGTGTAGGGCATGCACGCTGAATTATAGGGCTCTACACTCAACAACCAAACAACAGTGCAGGGCATGCACGCTGAGTTATAGGGCTCTACACTCAACAACCAAACAACAGTGTAGGGCATGCACGCTGAATTATAGGGCTCTACACTCAACAACCAAACAACAGTGCAGGGCATGCACGCTGAGTTATAGGGCTCTACACTCAACAACCAAACAACAGTGCAGGGCATGCACGCTGAATTATAGGGCTCTACACTCAACAACCAAACAACAGTGCAGGGCATGCACGCTGAATTATAGGGCTCTACACTCAACAACCAAACAACAGTGCAGGGCATGCACGCTGAGTTATAGGGCAACTACACTCAACAACCAAACAACAGTGCAGGGCATGCACGCTGAGTTATAGGGCAACTACACTCAACAACCAAACAACAGTGCAGGGCATGCACGCTGAGTTATAGGGCTCTACACTCAACAACCAAACAACAGTGCAGGGCATGCACGCTGAGTTATAGGGCAACTACACTCAACAACCAAACAACAGTGCAGGGCATGCACGCTGAATTATAGGGCTCTACACTCAACAACCAAACAACAGTGCAGGGCATGCACGCTGAGTTATAGGGCAACTACACTCAACAACCAAACAACAGTGCAGGGCATGCACACTGAATTATAGGGCTCTACACTCAACAACCAAACAACAGTGCAGGGCATGCACGCTGAGTTATAGGGCTCTACACTCAACAACCAAACAACAGTGCAGGGCATGCACGCTGAGTTATAGGGCAACTACACTCAACAACCAAACAACAGTGCAGGGCATGCACGCTGAGTTATAGGGCTCTACACTCAACAACCAAACAACAGTGCAGGGCATGCACGCTGAGTTATAGGGCTCTACACTCAACAACCAAACAACAGTGCAGGGCATGCACGCTGAGTTATAGGGCAACTACACTCAACAACCAAACAACAGTGCAGGGCATGCACACTGAATTATAGGGCTCTACACTCAACAACCAAACAACAGTGCAGGGCATGCACGCTGAATTATAGGGCTCTACACTCAACAACCAAACAACAGTGCAGGGCATGCACGCTGAATTATAGGGCTCTACACTCAACAACCAAACAACAGTGCAGGGCATGCACACTGAATTATAGGGCAACTACACTCAACAACCAAACAACAGTGCAGGGCATGCACGCTGAGTTATAGGGCAAATACACTCAACAACCAAACAACAGTGCAGGGCATGCACGCTGAGTTATAGGGCTCTACACTCAACAACCAAACAACAGTGCAGGGCATGCACGCTGAGTTATAGGGCTCTACACTCAACAACCAAACAACAGTGCAGGGCATGCACACTGAATTATAGGGCAACTACACTCAACAACCAAACAACAGTGCAGGGCATGCACACTGAATTATAGGGCTCTACACTCAACAACCAAACAACAGTGCAGGGCATGCACGCTGAGTTATAGGGCTCTACACTCAACAACCAAACAACAGTGCAGGGCATGCACACTGAATTATAGGGCAACTACACTCAACAACCAAACAACAGTGCAGGGCATGCACGCTGAGTTATAGGGCTCTACACTCAACAACCAAACAACAGTGCAGGGCATGCACACTGAATTATAGGGCTCTACACTCAACAACCAAACAACAGTGCAGGGCATGCACGCTGAGTTATAGGGCAACTACACTCAACAACCAAACAACAGTGCAGGGCATGCACGCTGAATTATAGGGCTCTACACTCAACAACCAAACAACAGTGCAGGGCATGCACGCTGAATTATAGGGCTCTACACTCAACAACCAAACAACAGTGCAGGGCATGCACGCTGAGTTATAGGGCAACTACACTCAACAACCAAACAACAGTGCAGGGCATGCACGCTGAATTATAGGGCTCTACACTCAACAACCAAACAACAGTGCAGGGCATGCACGCTGAATTATAGGGCTCTACACTCAACAACCAAACAACAGTGCAGGGCATGCACGCTGAATTATAGGGCTCTACACTCAACAACCAAACAACAGTGCAGGGCATGCACGCTGAGTTATAGGGCTCTACACTCAACAACCAAACAACAGTGCAGGGCATGCACGCTGAATTATAGGGCAACTACACTCAACAACCAAACAACAGTGCAGGGCATGCACGCTGAATTATAGGGCAACTACACTCAACAAGTTTCCTCTATTTTTCCCAGACATCAAAAGTCATCCCCTGATGTGGTTTAAGCATTATTGTGGACACACAAAAACAACACAATTAGTTCTATTCAAAAATAGTCAGGGAAAATAAACAGGGGGGAAACCACAAAAAAATGGGGGACTTCCAAATCCTGTAAAAACAAAAATGAAACAGCTGTGTATGACTGCACTTTAGAATGTGTGTCATCCTGCAGCACAGCATTTTGGGGAAATTCAGGTACAATATTGGCCATGCACCCAAGATGGAAAGAGGTTGGGCCATTCTATCATGTTTTATATTATATATACCATATTTAATTTAGCATAGGCTTTTATCCAAAGCCACTTACAGTCCTGCATGAATAAATGTCCAATGAATCAGACCCACAATCCTGGCTTTGCAATGCTCTAACAAGCTCTATGACATGGTTATAAATGCCTGATAACATTGATAATTATTAAAGCAAAAATCACCAAAAATACAATAGGTTTTCATAGATTATATTGGAATTACCAACATTACAGAAGTTTCCAGTAACTTTGGTAAACTACCGGAAGCTTTGCAACACATACAGTGCCTTGCGAAAGTATTCGGCCCCCTTGAACTTTGCGACCTTTTGCCACATTTCAGGCTTCAAACATAAAGATATAAAACTGTATTTTTTTGTGAAGAATCAACAACAAGTGGGACACAATCATGAAGTGGAACGACATTTATTGGATATTTCAAACTTTTTTAACAAATCAAAAACGGAAAAATTGGGCGTGCAAAATTATTCAGCCCCTTTACTTTCAGTGCAGCAAACTCTCTCCAGAAGTTCAGTGAGGATCTCTGAATGATCCAATGTTGACCTAAATGACTAATGATGATAAATACAATCCACCTGTGTGTAATCAAGTCTCTGTATAAATGCACCTGCACTGTGATAGTCTCAGAGGTCCGTTAAAAGCGCAGAGCACCATTACGTCCGTCTTCAGCCTGTTGGGTATCTTTACTCAGCCTCTACCTCCACAGGGCTGGGAAATGTTTTTTTTTGTGTGTGACATTTTTTTGTATTTGCTGTATAGAACTAGAGTAAATGTAACATACATCACCTCATGCTCACACTTCAAATTATGTCTTTTTTGCTTGCTTTCACAAAATGTAAACCAACCGAATATACTTTACAGTACTATTTTAACTTTACAAAAGTCATCTTTGAACTGGTTTTACAATCCCGTATAGAAGTTGATTCTCTACTGTTGAGTGATATACCTATATTGAAATGTATTGGATGTTTTAAAATAAGTGTGGAATAAAGCAAATCTGATTGATTCAGCAGTTCAGTTCTCTGTCTGTCTGTCTGTCTGTCTGTCTGTCTGTCTGTCTGTCTGTCTGTCTGTCTGTCTGTCTGTCTGTCTGTCTGTCTGTCTGTCTGTCTGTCACTGAGTACACCATGTCATCAGATATGTATCCCTCATCAGTGATGAAAGAACATGTCTTGGCTATTTGTATTACCATTAGGAAAACATGCAAACCCAGACTGGGCCTACTGGATGAAAACATTAGCTTCCATGAACATGGGGACCTGCCTGATGTTTTCATTAGCTCGTTTCATGACAGCCAACATGGTCTTTTAGTAGGTGGAACTGCCTCTGTTTAGGTGTAAAGCCTAAATATTGAGTGGATTCTGATCTTCAACATGTTTGTGTTTTAAAAGGCAACTACACACAGACACCGACTGACACAAATACAATAAAAATACTCAACATGTTCGTGTTTTTGGGATCCTTGGAACTCTGAAGGATGCAGTTGTCAGCATTTCAAACCCTTTGCTTGTCTCTCCTTCTACTGTTAACTCCTCATGCATGTACACTGAACAGAAATATGTCTACAAACATTAATTGTCTCGTTCGCTTCAATAATGGTCGGACCAAGGCGCAGCGGATGTTGAGTTCCACATAATTTATTATCAAGTGAAACTTAGAGAAACAAACAATAAACAATAAACAAACAACAAACCGTAACTACAGAGGTGCTACGTGCACTTAACTCAAAACAATATCCCATAAACACAGGTGGGAAAAACAGCTACTTAAATATGATCCCCAATTAGAGACAAACAGTGGGGGGGGCTTCTCCAGAACATGGGCTACGGCCAGACAGTCTTCATTTGTTTTCATTTGATAACTCAAAACAATTGCTGATATTCCCTCATTTATGATTTATTGAGGTCATTACATTGGTGTCAGAAGTAAAAACTGGTGGGTAGACCAAAGGTGTGACGATGATGCTGCAATGACGGAAAGGCTGGCGCTCAGAATTTAAACAAACATGGTAGCCCAGTCTCTGGTCACATCTGTAGCTGTAAAGACCCTGAAGGACTCCCTGGTCACATCAGTACAGTGGTTATTTTAACATATCCCACCAGCAAAGTTTTCTTTACCACTGCTACAGTGGCTTCCGAAAGTATTCACCCCCCTTGGCATTTTTCCAATTTTGCTGACTTAAAACCTGGAATTAAGTGGCCTAGCCAGTCTCCAGATCTCAACCCCATAGAAAATCTTTGGAGGGAGTTGAAAGTCAGTGTTGCCCAGCAACAGCCCCAAAACATCACTGCTCTAGAGGAGATCTGCATGGAGGAATGGGCCAAAATACCAGCAACAGTGTGTGAAAACCTTGTGAAGGCTTACAGAAAACGTTTGACCTCTGTCATTGCCAACAAAGGGTATATAACAAAGTATTGAGATAAACTGTTGTTATTGACCAATTACTTATTTTCCACCATAATTTGCAAATAAATAAATAAAAAATCCTACAATGTGATTTTCTGGATTTTCTTTCTCATTTTGTCTGCCATAGTTGAAGTGTACCTATGATGAAAATTACAGGCCTCTCTCATCTTTTTAAGTGGTAGAACTTGCACAATTGGTGGCTGACTAAATACTTTTTTGCCCCACTGTAAGTGTCAGATTATGACACTTCAACTATGACAGATAAAATGAGAAAATAAAATCCAGAAAATCACATTGTAGGATTTTTAATTCATTTATTTGCAAATTATGGTGGAAAATAAGTATTTGGTCACCTACAAACAAGCAAGATTTCTGGCTCTCGCAGACCTGTAACTTCTTCTTTAAGAGGCTCCTCTGTCCTCCACTCGTTACCTGTATTAATGGCACCTGTTTGAACTTGTTATCAGTATAAAAGACACCTGTCCACAACCGCAAACAGTCACACTCCAAACTCCACTATGGCCAAGACCAAAGAGCTGTCAAAGGACACCAGAAGCAAAATTGTAGATTGTTAAGATGTGGGTTAAGGTTACGGTTAAGGGAATGGTTAGCTAAAATGCCAAGTAGTTGCAAAGTTGCATATTAGCTAAAATGCTAAAGTTGTCTGTGATGAGATTTGAACACACAACATTTGGTTTGCTACACACAAACACGCAACCTTCGGGTAGGGTTAAGGGTTAAAGGTTAGAGGAAGGGATAGCTAACAATATAACTAGATGCAAAGTAGCAAAAAAGTATTAATAATTTCCAAAATTCCTAATAAAATAAAAATGTCTGTGATGAGATTTGAATAAGCAACCTTTGTGTTGTTAGACATTTGCGTTGTACAGCTAGCCAACCAGCCTCTGTTTGTTTTTGCCTTAGGTAACCTCCTGTCTTGCGTAACGAGACCAAGCTTAATATATCATACTAATTTGAGTGCCCCTTATTTACTTGTACTATGGTATCTCTTATCGAAACCAGGCTGGCTATACAGCATTTAATACAAGTTAAAATATGACTCTGTCAAGTTAATATTGTAGTATATATTTTTCTGTAGTTAATTTTTAAATAACCAAACAGTTAGGAATAGGTTGGAATTTTGAGAATGAGGTGATAGCAAAATCATAAAATAAATATGAATATATATAATATATATATAAATATCAGTAATTTCCCTTACATTAACAGCTATACAATGACAAGTAAAATCACAATTTCACATACAACAGATGACCCTTTTACTCCTCCCGCCCACACACACACACTGTTTAGTTTACTCCTCCCGCCCCCACACACACACTGTTTAGTTTACTCCTCCCGCCCCCACACACACACTGTTTAGTTTACTCCTCCCGCCCCCACACACACACACTGTTTAGTTTACTCCTCCCGCCCCCCACACACACGGTTTAGTTTACTCCTCCCGCCCCCCCCACACACACTGTTTAGTTTACTCCTCCCGCCCCCACACACACACACACTGTTTAGTTTACTCCTCCCGCCCCCCACACACACACACTGTTTAGTTTACTCCTCCCGCCCCCCCACACACACGGTTTAGTTTACTCCTCCCGCCCCCCACACACACTGTTTAGTTTACTCCTCCCCCCCACACACACACACACTGTTTAGTTTACTCCTCCCGCCCACACACACACTGTTTAGTTTACTCCTCCCGCCCACACACACACTGTTTAGTTTACTCCTCCCGCCCCCACACACACACACACTGTTTAGTTTACTCCTCCCGCCCCACACACACACTGTTTAGTTTACTCCTCCCGCCCCCCACACACACACTGTTTAGTTTACTCCTCCCGCCCCCCACACACACACTGTTTAGTTTACTCCTCCCGCCCCCCACACACACACTGTTTAGTTTACTCCTCCCCCCCCCACACACACTGTTTAGTTTACTCCTCCCGCCCCCCCACACACACACACTGTTTAGTTTACTCCTCCCCCCCCACACACACACTGTTTAGTTTACTCCTCCTCACTCCCGCCCACACACACACTGTTTAGTTTACTCCTCCCGCCCCCCACACACACACTGTTTAGTTTACTCCTCCCGTTTACTCCCCCCCCACACACACACTGTTTAGTTTACTCCTCCCGCCCCCACACACACACACTGTTTAGTTTACTCCTCCCGCCCCCACACACACACACTGTGTTTAGTTTACTCCTCCCGCCCCCACACACACACACTGTTTAGTTTACTCCTCCCGCCCCCACACACACACTGTTTAGTTTACTCCTCCCGCCCCCACACACACACTGTTTAGTTTACTCCTCCCGCCCCCCCACACACACACACTGTTTAGTTTACTCCTCCCGCCCCCCACACACACACTGTTTAGTTTACTCCTCCCGCCCCCCACACACACACTGTTTAGTTTACTCCTCCCGCCCCCACACACACACTGTTTAGTTTACTCCTCCCGCCCCCACACACACACACTGTTTAGTTTACTCCTCCCGCCCCCACACACACACACTGTTTAGTTTACTCCTCCCGCCCCCACACACACACACTGTTTAGTTTACTCCTCCCGCCCCCCACACACACACTGTTTAGTTTACTCCTCCCGCCCCCCCACACACACACACTGTTTAGTTTACTCCTCCCGCCCCCACACACACACACTGTTTACCCGCCCCCACACACACACACTGTTTAGTTTACTCCTCCCGCCCCCACACACACACACTGTTTAGTTTACTCCTCCCGCCCCCACACACACACACTGTTTACCCGCCCCCACACACACACACTGTTTAGTTTACTCCTCCCGCCCCCACACACACACACTGTTTAGTTTACTCCTCCCGCCCCCACACACACACACACTGTTTAGTTTACTCCTCCCGCCCCCACACACACACACACTGTTTAGTTTACTCCTCCCGCCCCCACACACACACACTGTTTAGTTTACTCCTCCCGCCCCCCACACACACACTGTTTAGTTTACTCCTCCACCTCCACACACACACTGTTTAGTTTACTCCTCCCGCCCCCACACACACACACTGTTTAGTTTACTCCTCCCGCCCACACACACACACACTGTTTAGTTTACTCCTCCCGCCCCCCACACACACACACTGTTTACCCGCCCCCACACACACACACTGTTTAGTTTACTCCTCCCGCCCCCACACACACTCACACTGTTTAGTTGAACCATTAACCATGTATTAAACATGTCAAACCTGTCAATAACATGAGCAATATGATTAAAGGGAAGGAAACAGAATAATAACCAGTGAAATACAGTATAAAGACAACCATTCCCATACAGTGGAGTTATCCTTGTCTTTAACCCCAGATGTAGGTTAGTTTCCCAGCCCTGTGGAGGTAGAGGAGGGGCTGAGTAAAGCTACACAACACCCTGAAGGAGAAAGTAATTGGAGTCAGAATACACCTGAATGATCTGAAAGATATAAATGGATCCTATAGTTGGCTAATGTACTGACATTTGAATTGACGTGCATCTGCCATTAAAATAGCCAATGTTAAACAGATAGGTCGGGAGACCCTTTTACTACTTCCCGAGAGTCAGGTGAAGTTATGAATACCATGTTCATGTATCTGTGCCCACTATGAAGGAAAAAGGTAGTTTTGCAATCCAATGCTAAATAGCTTAGCACAAATACTGGATGTATTCAGGTACAGCAAGCAAGCTAGCTACATCTAACTTCCTTCATACTGGACGCAGATACATGAAAATGGAATTCATGAGTTCATCTAATTCTCGATAAAGAAAACAAATCACATAGTATCTATTTAACATCAGGGGTCTATGATTTTTACTGTGTGTACAGTGTCTGGGTTAGAATGTTGAATTCCGATGACAACTTTAGCCAAGTCTCATGCACAGTCAATCCCCCTATATTTGAATATCATTATGTAATCTAGTGACAAACAAGTTCAAAGTAGAACGACTATGTGAAGAATACAATCTATGACTTAATGATGAAGCTAAATAAATATGCCTAATCCCCTATCTAGCCACCCCGTCCAAATATGAATTGTAAAATGAGTTAAAGGAACCAACATTCAATATGAAAACAAGAAAAACAAGTGATGCAGCTTTAACAGGTGATGCAGTTAACAACAATATGCACTGTCTCACAAAATGCTATTGCCACAAGCCACCCCCCAAAAAGTCTTAATAATTATTCAAATAAAAAATTACACCAATAATTATACGCCTATGCCGTTTCTACATATGTTTAAACTACAGTTGCAGGCACTAAGAAGTTAGACTACACCGCGAAATTGACAAAGCAATTTTAATTAAATGTATATTTAAAACGACACATTATCGTCAACTAGCATTAGTTTGTAACAAAAACCTGAACATTAGTGCCCCCGACTGTAAGTCTAACGTGTCTCTGGCCCTCTTCTGCATGGCAGCCTTCCCTCTCTGTAGAGGTGCAGCAGGGGTGAGACCAGGACACTGAAAATGTTAACAATCAGCAAGATAGGGATGAAATTGCAGATTTCCAACACACGGGATGAATGTGTGGCGTAACCAACAACCACTGGGATGGAGCTCGTCAAGATAATCACCAGGTTGGTTAAGACGATCCCAAAAGCTCTTATCTTATGTGGGTCTGTCGTTCCCTGTTTCTTCTCTCCCCCTCTGCCCCCCTCTTCCTCTCCTGGACCAGGCTGCTTCAGCACACGCAGGATTAGGAAGCAGCAGAGAGAAATGATGGCCACCCCAAGGCAATAGACTATGATGACCACATAAGCTGCTGATTCTTCATCATCGAATTGAGGACATGCAAAAGCGAGCGACAACAGCCAGACCACGGTTGAACACGCCACCCTGTACCTCCGGAGTCTGTACTTGAGGAAAGCCACAGGTTGGGCCACCGCCAGGCAGCGCTCCACACAGATGCAGCTCTGGAGCAGGGGCCTGCAGGTCCAGGAGAGGTAATACAGGATGAGAATAACCTTCCGTAACATGATATTCTTGCTGAGAAGATAGCAGATCACCTCAAGTAGACCCTGGACACAAAACACCAGCTCCACTGCAAAAAGGTTTATAGGGAAGATCTGTGTGGATTTAAAACCTCCAGAGAGACTTCCACTCAGAGAGAGCCAGAGGCACCATAACAGACCTGGGGTTCCCAGGAGGAAGCACAGGGCCTGGGCAGCATGGAAAAGTACTGGCACAACGTAGCCCTGGTCAATGCAAACATCCCAGGTGTCAAGGTAAGTGTGGTTTCCTGAAGAGTCATTCATCCTTGTAGAACACTATAAATGACCCCACTGAGATATGAGAGAGGGGAGATTTCACAATTCATGGGATTATGCTTTACTATATTGAACGCAAAATATTGATGTAATACACTGATGCATACACACATAAAAATAATTAGATATACGTAGGTCTACTTCAGTCGAAACATTGTACATTTTCTCAGAAACTCTGAATGAACACATTAAATGTAAAACAGTTAGCCAAAGATCACATACACAATGATGTTCAAATGTAAAATAACCTACCCTGGTTGTTTCGGTAACTTGGATCTTGCTTCGTAGTTCTCTCTCCAGCAGAAGGCTGTGTCCAACCCGATGAAACCACACGTACATGTATGAGTGACTTTAGCCAACGCTCTCTGTCCTGTGTTCTTCCTAACAAGTCACGTGTTCTGTTATTTACATACACACCCATGTGGGCATTGATGAATTGAGCATATTGTATGATTTGTTTACAGCAGGTCATTTTATTTTACTAAAAATCCTATCAAAACATGTAAATACTGAACCAAGCACAGATTTAAAAAATGTATATGGGGCATGCATGCTCATGCAATGAATCACACACACACACACACACACACACACACACACACACACACACACACACACACACACACACACACACACACACACACACACACACACACAAAGAAATACAATCTATGTTTAAACACACATTTTTTAAACAAGGGTAACGTTTTTTTATTTATATATTTATCATGATCTAAAATAGTCACATATGCTATAACGTGAGATATATTACCATATAGACAGTCAATGTGTGAAATGTGTACTTAGTACTAATACTATGGTACTATGTTGTAATTCAGTAATAAATTAATATTATGTAGTCTGTCTCCTAAACAGAGGCACTTACAACAGCTGAAAGGCAATGTTGACTATTATGCAAATAGCCAATGAAAACATCATGCAGGTCCCAATGTTCATAGAAAGTAAGGATTTTCATTCTCCAGTTGTCCCTGTCAGGGTTTGTTTCATAATAGTAATACAATTCACCAAGACAGGTGCATTCATCACTGAAGGGGGATACATATGTGATGACATGCTGTAATCTTAAGTGACAGATAGACATGGACGGACCTGAACTGTTGAATCAATCAGATTTGGTTTATTTCCACACTTATTTTAAAACATCAAGCAATACAGGTAGAAAATCCATCCAGGAAGTGACATTATTTTGAAAAGGCTATTTTTCCTGTTTGCAGTGGAGCTGGTGTTCTGTGTTGAGTGTTTTCTCGAGGTGATCAGCTACCTATTCATCCGGAAGGCTACAATGTTACATCAGGCTGTATATTTCCTGGACCTGCAGGCCCCTGATCCAGAGCTGCATCAGTGTGGAGCTCTGCCTGGCAGTGGCCCAACCTGTGACTTTCCTCAAGTACAGGCTGAGGAGCTACAGGGTGGTTTGTTCAACTGTGGTCTGGCTGTTGTTGCTCACTTATTCATGTTTTATCCCTTTATTGGGTTATGAAGAAATCTCAGATCATTTAGTGCCTTGGGTTGGACATCATTTCTCTCTGCTGCTTCTTCATCCTGCGGGTGCTGAAGCAGCCTGGTCCATGAGAGGTAGAGGGGGGCAGAGGGGGAGAGAAGAAACAGGGGATGACAGACCCACATAAGATGAGAGCTTTTGGGCTTGTCTTAACCAACCTGGTGATCAACTTGGTGAGCTCCATCCCAGTTGTCGTTGGTTACGCCACCCTGTCATCCAGTGTTGAAAATAGTAGCAATGTCTTCCACATGTTGCTGTTTTTTAAAATCATTACTGTTATGGTCTCACCCCTGATGCACCTCCACAGAGAGGGACGACGTCCATGCCGAAGGAGGCCAGAGACACGTTAGACTTACAGTTACGGGCACTAAAATAACTTCTTTTTTTTTACAAACTTTCTCTAGGAGTGTAACGGCGTTCTTCGTTTGTGGAAAGAGAGTCGGACCGAAATGCAGCGTAGTGGTTACTCATGTCTTTAATGAAGGAAAAAAGCGATACATGAAATAACTATACAAATACGAAAACAACAAACGGAACGTGAAACCTATTACAGCCTATCTGGTGAAACTACACAGAGACAGGAACAATCACCCACGAAATACAAAGCGAAACTAAGGCTGCCTAAATACGGTTCCCAATCAGAGACAACGAGAATCACCTGACTCTGATTGAGAATCGCCTCAGGCAGCCAAGCCTATACAACACCCCTAAACAGCCGCGATCCCAAATACTACAAACCCCAATACGAAAAACAACATATAAACCCATGTCACACCCTGGCCTACCCAAACATATAACAAAAACACAAAATACAATGACCAAGGCGTGACAGAACCTCCCCCCCTAAGGTGCGGACTCCCGGACGCACCTCAAACCATAGGGAGGGTCCGGTTGGGCGTCTGTCCATGGTGGCGGCTCCGGCTCGGGACGTGGACCCCACTCCATTAATGTCCTTGTTCCTCCCCTTCGCGTCCTGGGATAATCCACCCTCTCCGCCGACCAAGGCCTAATAGGCCTCACCCAGATCCCCACTGGACTGAGGGGCAGCTCGGGACAGAGGGCCAGCTCGGGACTGAGGGGAAGCCCAGTACTGAGAGGAAGCCCAGTACTGAGATGAAGCCCAGTACTGAGATGAAGCTCAGGCAGGTAGTAGGCTCCGGTAAATCCTGGCTGGCTGGCGGAACTGGAAGATTCAGGTTGACTAGCAGATCTGGAAGATTCTGGTTGACTGGCAGATCTGGAAGAGACTGGTTGTCTGGCAGATCTGGAAGAGACTGGTTGTCTGGCAGATCTGGAAGAGACTGGTTGTCTGGCAGATCTGGAAGAGACTGGTTGTCTGGCTGATCTGGAAGAGACTGGTTGTCTGGCAGATCTGGAAGAGACTGGTTGTCTGGCAGATCTGGAAGAGACTGGTTGTCTGGCAGATCTAGAAGATCATGGCTGACTGGCGGATCTAGCTGCTTCATGCAGACTGACAGCTCTGGCTTCTTCATGCAGACTGACAACTCTCTGCAGACTGGCAGATCCTGGCTGACTGGCACTTCTGGCGGATCCTGGCAGACTGGTGGATCCTGGCTGACTGGTGGATCTAACTGATCCTGACAGACTGGCGGCGCTGGGCAGACTGGCGGCGCTGGGCAGACTGGCGGCGCTGGGCAGACTGGCGGCGCTGGGCTGACTGGCGGCACTGGCGGCGCTGGGCAGACTGGGAGCACTGGCGGCACTGGGCAGACTGGCGGCGCTGGGCAGACTGGGAGCACTGGCGGCGCTGGGCAGACTGGCGTCGCTGGGCAGACTGGCGGCGCTGGGCAGACTGGCGGTGCTGGGCAGACTGGGAGCACTGGCGGCGCTGGGCAGACTGGGAGCACTGGCGGCGCTGGGCAGACTGGGGCAGCTCGGGACAGAGGGGCAGCTCGGGACTGAGGCAGCCCGGGACTGAGGGGCAGCCTGGGACTGAGGGGAAGCCCAGTACTGAGAGGAAGCCCAGTACTGAGAGGAAGCCCAGTCCTGAGATGAAGCCCAGTACTGAGATGAAGCTCAGGCAGGTAGTAGGCTCCGGTAAATCCTGGCTGGCTGGCGGAACTGGAAGATTCAGGTTGACTAGCAGATCTGGAAGATTCTGGTTGACTGGCAGATCTGGAAGAGACTGGTTGTCTGGCAGATCTGGAAGAGACTGGTTGTCTGGCAGATCTGGAAGAGACTGGTTGTCTGGCAGATCTGGAAGAGACTGGTTGTCTGGCAGATCTGGAAGAGACTGGTTGTCTGACAGATCTGGAAGAGACTGGTTGTCTGGCAGATCTAGAAGATCATGGCTGACTGGCGGATCTAGCTGCTCTATGCAGACTGACAGCTCTGGCTGCTTCTTACAGACTGATAGCTCTGGCTGCTTCATACAGACTGATAGCTCTGGCTGCTTCATGCAGACTGACAGCTCTGGCTTCTTCATGCAGACTGACAGCTCTCTGCAGACTGGCAGACTGGCACTTCTGGCGGATCCTGGCAGACTGGTGGATCCTGGCTGACTGGTGGATCTAACTGATCCTGACAGACTGGCGGCGCTGGGCAGACTGGCGGCGCTGGGCAGACTGGCGGCGCTGGGCAGACTGGCGGCGCTGGGCTGACTGGCGGCACTGGCGGCGCTGGGCAGACTGGGAGCACTGGCGGCGCTGGGCAGACTGGCGGCGCTGGGCAGACTGGGAGCACTGGCGGCGCTGGGCAGACTGGCGACGCTGCAGACTGGCGGCGCTGGGCAGACTGGCGGTGCTGGGCAGACTGGGAGCACTGGCGGCACTGGGCAGACTGGGAGCACTGGCGGCGCTGGGCAGACTGGCGGCACTGGTGGCGCTGAACAGGCGAGGCGCACTGAAGGCCTGGTGCGTGGTGCTGGAACTGGTGGTACTGGATCGAGGACACGCACAGGAAGCCTGGTGCGGGGAGCTGCCACCGGAGGACTGGAGTGTGGAGGTGGCACAGGATGGGCTAGACCGTGAAGGCGTACTGGAGATCTTGAGAGCAGTGTAGGCACAGGACGTGCAAGGCTAGGGATGTGCACAGGAGGCCTGGTGCGTGAGGCTGGCACCAACTTCACCAGCCGACTAACACGCACCTCAGGTTGAGTATAGAGCGCTAACTCAGGTGCTATCAAATCCCCGACACGATCCGTCGGACAAATATTGTATCTATAGCACCAAGCTAGCAACTCCCTCATTACTCTCCACTCCACTTTCCCCATTAACTCCTTCACAGTCTCTGCTTCGCTCACCTCTAACACCGGCTCTGGTTCTGGTCTCCTCCTTGGCTCCTCACGATAAACAAGGAGAGTTGGCTCAGGTCTATCTCCTGACTCAGCCATACTCTCCCTGAGGCCACCCCAAATACATTTTTTGGGGTGACTTTCGGTTTTCGCTCTGCGCCGCCTTCTCTTTTTTATTGACTCCATTCGCCTATAGCCCTCTTCGCATTGCTGCAGCGAATCCCAGGCGGGCGCCTGCACTCTCTCTGGGTCGGCCGCCCACCTGTCGATTTCTTCCCACGTCGTATACTCCATGCCTCTACCGTCCATAACGTCCTCCTTTCGCTGCTGAAGCTGTCGCTGTCGCTGCCAGTTTACACACTGCTCGGTCCGTGAGTGGTGGGTGATTCTGTAACGGCGTTCGTCTGTTGAAGGAAGAGAGTCGGACCGAAATGCAGCGTGTTGGTTACTCATGACTTTAATAAATGAAGAGCGTAACATGAAATAACTCATAAATACAAAACAACAAACAGAACGTGAAACTTATTACAGCCTATCTGGTGAACACTACACAAAGACAGGAACAATCACCCACGAAATACAAAGCGAAACTAAGGCTGCTTAAATACGGTTCCCAATCAGAGACAACGAGAATCACCTGACTCTGATTGAGAATCGCCTCAGGCAGCCAAGCTTATACAACACCCCTAAACAGCCGCGATCCCAAATACTACAAACCCCAATACGAAAAACAACATATAAACCCATGTCACACCCTGGCCTACCCAAACATATAACAAAAACACAAAATACAATGACCAAGGCGTGACAAATGGAGAGGACAGGAGATACTTTTGCCAGATATCAGCCTAGGTCATTTGATGAGGAGACCATATTTGGGTTTGATCTGACTTATTATTATTTTTGGACTCTGCTGGTCATCTATGAACGTTTGAACATCTTGGCCATGTACTGTTAAGAGGACTGGCCAACCCTTATAGCCTAGTTCCTTTCTAGGTTAATTCCAAGGTTTCTGCCTTTCTAGGGAGTTTAACCTGGCCACCATGCTTCTACATCTGCATTGGAGTTTTTAGGCTGTGTCACACCCTGACCTTTAATCTCTATTTATGTGTAGGTCTGGGTGTGACTAGGGTGGGCATTCTAATTTCTTTATTTCTATGTTGACCTGGTATGGTTCCCAATCAGAGGCAGTTGTCTATCGTTGTCTCTGATTGGGGATCATACTTAGGCAGCTTTTTCCCACCTGTTGGTTGTGGGATCTTGTTTGTGTATAGTTGCCTTGAGCACTGCATAGCTTCACGTTCGTTTGGTTCTTTATTGTTTTTTTGCCGGTTCACGTAATAAAGATGATAAACCCAAACCACGCTGCATTGTGGTCCGATTCTTACAACAACGTTTTGTGACAGGCTGGGCTTCTGTGTAGCACTTTTTAGGCACAACTTTTACTTCTATTGTATTTTTCTAGTATATCATTGAATGGTATCAGCCAATATTTGAGAGGGAGAAACCCTGTGTATTCTGCATCAGGATCAGGGATCTCCTGTTGTATACGGGACACCACACATTAAGGTATGACAACACTGACATGTTTGCCAAGGTAGCCTTATTACCACCAGACAAAATGCTGTCATCAAGGCAAAGGGTGGCGACTTTGAAGAATCTCAAATATAAAATATATTTTGATTTGTTTAACACTTCTTTGGTTACTACATGATTCCATATGTGTTATTTCATAGTATTGATGTCTTCACTATTGTTCGACAAAGTAGATAATAACAAACATAAAGTAAAAAACCCTGGAATGAGTAGGTGTGTACAAACTTTTGACTGGTACTGTATATATTTTTACTCATGTTTCTTGTATCTCTCAGATATAGGAGAGACACTGTTGTTCCATGAAGTTAATATGTTATTCAATGCTTTTGTATGGGATAATATCAGTAATACAGAAAAATATTTTTCATCCAAAAACATTTTTATATATATATATATATGATATTTTGATACTCTGATTTGTAAACATTAAGTGAATGTACATTTTCTTATGAAGATATCATAGTCTACCTGTAAGTACAAACCTATACTGCATTCACTACGCAATTCGAGAGAACCTAGAATCCATAAAATGAATACTGTGTATGTCTGAAGCCTATATGATTTGATTATGTAAGGTGAAATAGTCAGTCCTTGCAGGTGGCTGGGTTAACCTGTGGCTGGGACAGAAAGGTGCTGAGTGATATGAGTGATGATGCTTCCATTTCATTTCTGCTCAGGCCAAAATGCAAATCCCTGAGCAGGATGGAATTGCATCCCTGT
Organism: Oncorhynchus keta; assembly: GCF_023373465.1. Lineage (NCBI taxonomy): Eukaryota > Metazoa > Chordata > Actinopteri > Salmoniformes > Salmonidae > Oncorhynchus > Oncorhynchus keta. Next base: position 18,850,129 of record NC_068436.1, read on the forward strand.
GTATGTGTATGTGTACGCGTGTGTATGTGTGTGTGTGTGTGTGTGTGTGTGTGTGTGTGTGTGTGTGTGTGTGTGTGTGTGTGTGTGTGTGTGTGTGTGTGTGTGTGTGTGTGTGTGTGTGTGTGTGTGTGTGTGTGTGTGTGTGTGTGTGCGTGCGTGTGTGTGTGTGTGTGTGTGTGTGCACGTGCGTGCGTGCGTGTGCGTGTGTGTGTGTGTGTGTGTGTGTGTGTGTGTGTGTGTGTGTGTGTGTGTGTGTGTGTGTGTGTGTGTGTGTGTGTGTGTGTGTGTGTGTGTGTGCATGCAGCATGTGCATTTTTTTAATCTGTGTTTTGTTCATGATAATGTTTTGATAGGATTTCTAGTAAAATAAAATCACCTGCTGTAAACGCAACATATGATGGAGCTCAGTTCATCAAGGCACACAGATGTGTGTATGTAAATAACACAACACGTGACCTGTTAGGAAGAACACAGGACAGAGAGCTTTGTCTAAAGTCACTCATTCATGTACGTGTGGTTTCATCGGGTTGGACACAGCCTTCTGCAGGAGAGAAAACCACGGGTATTGTGAATCAAGGTCTGAGTTACCAAAACAACTGAGGTAGGTTATTTTACATTTTAACATCACTGAGAATGTTATCTCAGGCTAATTGTTTTAAATGTCCTCTTTATGTTTTCATTCGGACATTCGGAGACAATGAACAGTACTTGACATAACAGTAGACCTATCTATAACAAAATATGTTTATGTATGTTTGAATCAGTATATTGCATCAGTATTTTGTCAATAATATTATTACAAATATATTATTAATATATAATGAAAAGTCATTAATCGTGTAATTTCCCTTCTCTCATTTCTCAGTGTGCTCAGATATTATTCCACAAGGATGAACGACTCTTCAGGAAATCAAACTTACCTTGACAACTGGGATGTTTGCTTTGACCAGGGCTATGCTGTTCTAAACCTGTACTATGCTGCCCAGGTCCTGTGCTTCGTTCTGGGATGCCAGCTCTGGTCTGGTGCCTCTGGCTCTCTCTGAGTGGAAGTCTCTCTGGAGGTGTCAAACCAACCCAGATCTTCCCTATTAACCTGTTTGTAGTGGAGCTGGTGTTCTGTGTCGAGGGTCTACTAGAGGTGATCAGCTATCTACTCATCCAGAACATCATGTTGCTGCAGGCAGTGTATTTTTATATTTCCTCTCCTGCACCTGCAGGCCCCTGATCCAGAGCTGCATCTGTGTGGAGAGATACCTGGCGGTGGTCCATCCTGTGGCTTTCCTCAAGTACAGACTCCGGAGGTACAGGGTGGTGTGTTCAACCACGGTCTGGCTGTTGTCACTTACTTATGCATGTTCTTCTATTCCTTTAATTGGTAATGTAGAAATTGCAGTTATTGTGCTCATTAGTGTCTATTGCCTTGGAGTGACCGTCATTTCTCTCTGCTGCTTCTTCATCCTGCGTGTGTTGAAGCAGCCTGGTCCAAGAGAGGTAGAGGGGGGCAGAGGGGGAGATAAGACACAGGGGACGACAGACCCACATAAGATGAGAGCTTTTGGGATCATCTTAACCAACCTGGTGATCATCTTGGCGAGCTCCATCCCTGTGGTTGTTGGTTGGGCCATCGAGTCGTCCAGTCTTGACTACTACTGCAATGTCTTCCCCCTGTTATTGATTGGTAACATCTTCAGTGTCCTGGTCTCACCCCTGATGCACCTCTACAGGGAGGGAAGGCTGCCATGCAGAAGAGGGCCAGAGACATGTTAGATTTACAGTTGCTGGCACTACAGGGTTTTGTGACAAACTCTCATTAGGAGATGATAGATCGTTGTGCTGAATACGCATTGAATTCAAATTCTTCTGCCTATATCGCGGCGCACACTAACTTCTTACTACCTGCAACTGCAGTTAAAACATATAGAGAGACAGCATAGTAATCATTTGTGCAATTTATTTCTTTAATCTTTTTTTTAAGGAGCAGTAGCATTGACATACATCACGTTTGCTTTAGTTATTCCCCTCCTCTACCTCCTCAGGGCTGGGAAAAGCAGGATAACTCCACTCTAGAAAGGATGTCTTAATAAACACAGGTCATTGTTCTGTACCATTCCTTCAAATCATATTGTTCATGCATACCCACAGTCAGGGCCACTGGAGAAAAAACACAGCAGTTTTCCATGATCAACATTTGCATGACAGCCAACATTGTCTTCTAGCCGCTGTAACTGCTTTTGTAAATCAAATCAAAGTTTATTATTTGCTTACACAGATTGTCAGATGTCATCGCAGGTGCAGTGGTTTGCTTGTGTATCCACCTCCAACAGTAACATCTAACAATGACAATAGACTTATAGCCACAACAATTCAATATTGAATGTAAATGTAAACATCAGAAGGAGTAATGTCAGGTGTGTATAGACAGTGTGGACAGTATATGAATACAACATGTGTGCAGTAGTAATTATATAGAATGAGCCATGATTACAATTCACTATATACATATAAAGTTGGTATCTTTACTCAGCGCCTCCTCTACCTCCACAGGACTGGGAAACTGTCCTGCATCAGGGGTTAAAGAGAAGGATTACCACTGTAGGGGAATGGTTGTCTTGCATTTCTTAGGTTGTCATTCTGGTCCATTCCTTTTCATTATTTTTTTAATGTTAAATCTTAGAGGTTTGACATTTTGAGAACAGTAAGGCGTTTAGCGTTAAACTCATCAGTGTGTGTTTTGGAAGAGGTCGATGTTTTGTAGTATAAAGACCATTATATTTGTTTTTATATAATCTCAAATTTGAGATTTACTGTCACCTTACTTTCACAATTCCAACCTATTCCTAACTGTCTTGCTTGGTTTGCCACAATGTAGTCCCCCAAAATATGTACTACTATTTTAACTTTGCTAAATCATACTTTAACTTGTATCTTATCCTGTGTAGGAGTTGCTTCTCTACTATTGAGTGATGTTTTATATTGAAATGTATTTTTGTATGTTTTAAAAGAAGTGTGGAATAAAGCAAATCTGATTGTTTCAATAATTCTGGTCCCTGTTTCTCTGTCACTTAGGATGTCATCAAATATGAATCCCCGTTCAGTGATGTCATATACAGTGCCTTGTAAAAGTATTCACACCCCTTGGCATTTTCCTATTTTGTTGCATTACAACCTGTAATTTAAATGGATTTTTATTGGGTTTTCATGTAATGGACATACACAAAATAGTTCAAATTGGTGAAGAAAAAATGAAAAAAATAACTTACTTCAAAAATGTCTACAAAATAAAATGGCAAAGTGGTGCGTGCATATGTATTCACCCCCTTTGCTATGAAGCCCCTAAATAAGATCTGGTGCAACCAATTACCTTCAGAAGTCAAATAATGTATAAAATAAAGTCCACCTGTGTGACATCTAAGTGTCACATGATCTCAGCAGATATACACCTGTTCTGAATGGCCCCAGAGTATGCAACACCACTAAGCAAGGGGCACCATCAAGCAAGCGGCACCATGAAAACCAAGGAGCTCTCCAAACAGGTCAGGGACAAAGTTGTGGAGAATTACAGATCGGGGTTTATTATGACTGTTTCTGTGAATTGATGTGGCTCTGTGCAAATTCACGGGATGTTTTGGAGGCAAAGCCAAATGTAAACTGAGGTTTTTGGATACAAATATGAACTTGATCGAACTAAACATACATGTATTGTGTAACATGTTGTCCCGGGAGTGTCATCTGATGAAGAATATCAAAGGTTACTGATTCATTTTATCAATATTTCTGCTTTTTGTGACTCCTCTCTTTGGTTGGAAAATGGCTGTATGCTTTCAGTGACTAGTTGCTGACCTAACATAATGATATGTTCTGCTTTTTTAAAATCAGACACTGTGGTTGGATTAACAAGAATTCTATCGTTATAATGGTGTCTAATACTTGTATGTTTGAGAAAATTGAATTATGAGATTTCTGTTAATTGAATTTGGTGCCCTGCAATTTCATTGGCTGTTGGCGAGCCCGGTCGTAGACAGGATAACAATAACGAGGCTATATACAGGGCGGTACTGAGTCAGTGTGTGGGGGTACAGGTTATTTGAGATCATTTGTACATGTAGGTGGGGTGAAGTGACTGCATAGATAATAAACAGTGAGTAGCAGCAGTGTACAAAAGGGAGGGGGGTCAATGTAAATTGTCCGGTGGCAATTTGATTAATTGTTCAGTAGTCTTATGTCTTGGGGTAGAAGCTGTTGAGGATCCTTTTGGTCCGAGACATGGTGCTCCGGGTACCGCTTGCCATGCGGTAGCAGAGACAACAGTCTTTAACTTGGATGAAAGGAGTCTCTGACAATTTTATGGGCTTTCTTCTGACACCACCTATTATGGATGTCAGGAAGCTTGGCCTGTCGTGGTAATTTCCTGTATTACTAAACATTGAGAGAGCAAACCACACACAAGTCAGAGTTCTATTATAAAGTCCATCTTTATTTATATGAGCTTCACCATAGCCCTGTGACTCTCAGATCAATTCAGTGTCTATAAATGAATTCTCTGAGAGTGTCAACATAATGGCAACTGAGATCTTTTATAGCAAAGATCCACCCCTCTCAACTCACAATGACAAATAACAGATCTTAGGAACATTACAAAGGGCCTTTTACTTGAGGAGGAGTATCTCATAGCCAGACAGCATTAGCTATACATTATTGTTCAGTTTGGTCTCTTTAGACAAGGTTCAACTTCTCGTTCTTGGTACTTCATATTACCAAACCATTACCTCATCCAATGACATATATAAATTGTCAATTCTACATACTCCCATCTCAAATACACCTCCTCCTGGACAAGATCAGAAAAGACAGTGAGCCTCTTAGGTCATATACTAGATCAAGATAAGGGCAACCTCAGAGGGGACATACAATAGTTACAGACACATTCCCATAAGAAGACACGCCTCTATTCTGTCCTCCTCCCCTTCTGATATTCTTCATAGCATCACATGTTTTAACAGATACATTGACATATGAAGACAAGCCTGACCTCTCCCCTCTCTGGGCCCCTAGTGACTAAGCCCTGGAGAAGAGAGGAAAATGCAACTGCCAACAGTATTATCCAAAAGAACACATCCTAATGACAAATATCTCACATAAGCATTATTATGTAAATAAAACATCTTATTTATCAATGTTACCTAACTAATTCTGATTCAGCCACGACAGGCCCTAGTGATATACTGGGCCGTTCGCACTACCGTATGTAGTGCCTTACGGTCAGATGCCGAGCAGTTGCCATACCAGGCGGTGATGCAACCGGTCAGGATGCTCTCGATGGTGCAGCTGTGGAACCTTTTGAGGATCTGGGGACACATGCCAAATTTGTTCAGTCTCCTGAGGGGGAAAAGCTTTTGTCTTGCCCTCTTCACAACGATCTTGGTATGTTTGGACCATGGTAGTTTGTTGGTGATGTGGACACCAAAGAACTTGAAACTCTCGACCCGCTCCACTACAGCCCCATCGATGTTAATGGGGGCCTGTTCGGCCCGCCTTTTCCTGTAGTCAACAATCAGTTCCTTTGTCTTGCTCACATTGAGGGAGGGGTTGTTGTCCTGGCACCACACTGCCAGTTCTCTGACCTCCTCTCTATAGGCTGTCTCATTGTTGTCGGCGATCAGGCCTACCACTGTTGTGTCTTCTGCAATCTTAATTATGGTGTTGGTGTCATGTTTGGCCAAGCAGTCGTGGGTGAACAGGGAATACAGGAAGGGACTAACACACCCCAGTGTTAAGGATCAGCGTGTCAGATGTGTTGTTGTTTACTCTTTACACCTGGGGGCGGCCCGTCAGAAAGTCCACGATCCAGTTGCAGAGCGAGGTGTTTAGTCCCAGCGTCCTTAGCTTAGTGATGAGGTTTGTGGGCACTATGGTGGTCAACGCTGAGCTGTACTCAATGAACAGCATTCTCACGTATGTATTCCTTTTGTCCAGATGAGAAAGGACAGTGTGGAGTATGATTGAGATTGTGCCATCAGTGGATCTGTTAGGGTGGTATGCAAACTGGAGTGGATTTAGGATGGCCGGGAGGATGCTCTTGATGTGAGCTATGACCAGCCTTTCAAATCACTTCATGGCTTCCGACGTGAGCCATACGGGGTGGTAATAATTTAATCTGATTACCTTCACTTTCTTGGGCACAGGGACTATGGTGGTCTGTTTGAAACATGTAGGTATTACAGCATCGGTAAGGAAGAGGTTGAAAATGTCAGCGAAGACACTTGCCAGTAGGTCCTCGCATGAGTACACGTCCTGGTAATCCATCTGGCCACGCAGCTGTGAATGTGAATGTTGACCTGTTTAAAGGTCTTGCTCACATCGGCTACAAAGAGTGATCACACAGTCATCCGGAACTGCTGCTCCTCTCATGCATGCTTCAGTGTTGTTTTCCTCGAAGCGAGCATAAAAAGCATTTAGCTCATCTGGTAGCTCGTTGAGTGAGGTCTTAGTACCAGCATTGGTTTGTGGTGGTAAATAGATGGCTACGATTAATATTGGTAGAGAGTATGGTTTACAGCTTACAATGAGGATAGTAGGATGGCCATAATCGTAGATAGTCAGAGTTGTTTTCCAATGATTGCACACAGGGCCAATAATACAGAGGGTAGTGGTGGTTTACCTACCCGTCTACGAATTCAAACAAAGTATCCCGCCCGCCTCCACCTTTTCCTCTGTCTTTTATTTACGCTGATGATGGGGATTTAGGCCTTGTCTTGACAAAGCAGTATATCCTTCATGTCAGACTCATGAAATACAAAATGTCCAGAGGCTGTTGTCGGTCATAAGAGACGGTAGAAGCAACATTATTTACAAAACCATTTATAATGTAATCAGTGCTCTGTGTGTGTTTGTGTGGGATCGATCAGTATCTTTGATAAGGTGCCAGGAGCTGATCTTCTAAGCTGCCATGCCCATCAATGGAGCGCTGACAAAGACATTACCTCTAGCTTCACCTCATGCCTGTTAACCAACTAGGTCAAAGGGGAGACCAGCATCAGGTAGGTTTAGTCTGACCTGTTCAACATAGTACTGTATATCTAAATTTGTCAGATATCACCCAACCTAACTGCTATTGGTAATAGAACAGTGACAGTGTACTTGTTCAAACATGCATCTATGGAGCCAGGACTTGGAGACTTTCAAGATGATGTGGTGACCGACAGACAGGCTTGATACTGACAGCAGAAATGTCCCATATTTGCAGCAGCCTTTTCATTCCATGTGTCACTATTGATCTCTGTCTCAACTCTCAAGCCTATTTCTACAGATGGAGAGGACTGTTGATGCTTTTGCCAGATGTCAGTCTTGCTCATTTAATAGGGAGACCGTAATTGGTAAGGTTAATTCTGAACTGTTCAAAGTTTAGCATATAACCTGTTTGTGTGGGAGTTATTACCTATCCTAATTGCCATTGGTAATAAAACAGTGACTATGTGTGTATGTGTTCATAGAAGCAGACACCTTGCTCCTACAGAGGGAGTTACAACAGCTAAAAGACCATTTTGGCTGTCATGCAAATAGTCAATGAAAATGCCAGGCAGGTCCTGTTGTTCTTCCCAGTGGACCTGTCTGGGTTTTCATGTTTCCTAATCGTGATACAATTATCACTGAAGGGGAAAACATATGTGATGACATGCAAACAGAATGTAATTTACCCTGCCAAGTGCTATCAGTGACCTTAATAAAAAATGACATTTTCCCCATGCCTTCTCTGGATCAATGGCCAGCATCTCAAAGTGTGTGATTTTGTGAAGAGTTTAGGGGTAACGGTACAGAAGGACTTACAATGGGGAGAGCAGGTTGCTTCTCTGGTAACCAAGAGCAACAGAACACCTTAGGAAGTCCTGATGAGTTTTTACACCGGATAAATACTCCCCACCCTAGAGTATGCCGCTCCTGCTTGGCAGAGCTCACTGACCCAGGCCCAGTGTGATGACCTGGAGAGAGCATGCCACACCATTCTAGGAAGATACTCCAAATATACTGTCACGCCTTGGCCATAGAGAGGCTTTTATTCTCTATTTTGGTTAGACCAGAGTGTGACTAGGGTGGACATTCTATGTTCATTTTCTATGTTTTGTTTTTCTTGTTTGGCTGGGTGTGGTTCTCAATCAGAGGCAGTCTATCGTTGTCTCTGATTGAGAACCATACTTAGGTAGCCTTTTCCCACCTGGGTTTTGTGGGTAGTTGTTTTCTGTTGAGTGGTTGTATCACCTGTCAGAACTGTTTCGGTTATTCCTTTTGTTATTTTGTATTTAGTGTTCAGTTTCGAATAAATAATATGAACACGTACCACGCTGCACGTTGGTCCTCACCTTCTTCCTCTGAATGCCGTTACATATACTGAGGTACTTCATACCCTGTCTCTATCCGGCTTCATGAAAGACGGACACAATTTTGCACTGACTTCGCTGTCAGCTTCCTAAAATCTAAATTCAGAGACTGACTACCCCCTGACCGAATCACAGTGACACTCAAACTTACTTTACCAAAGTATAAACTGAATGGAACATGAGGTCAATAGTATTTATGCTCATAGATTATTGATTGGCTTTAAGACAGCAGGACATTATTGATAAAAAATAAAAAAAACTTTAATAAAATCATTTTTTTCCGTTGTTGCTAATTCATTATGCATGATCATGTATTTCAGTTTCTATTGACTGCTACAGTACATGAGATAAAAGAAATACAACTTGAGATCTTGACATTTGAAAGACATGTTTTAATCTTGTGAAAGACAGACAGGGACTTTAACTGGTCAATCAATCAGATGCTTTATTCCACACTTCTTTTAAAACATACAGCAAGACATTTCAATATAGAACCCCACTCAGTAGTAGAGAAGTAATTGCTTTACGTGATGTAATACAAGCTGAAAGAGGATTTAGCTACATAAAAGTATGGGGATATATTTCGTAAAAACAAGCAAAACAGTCAGGAATAGGTTGGAATTGTGACCATGAGGTGATAGTGAAATCTCACAATGTATCTCCCTAATTTCCCTTAGATTAACAGCTATACAAGACAAATAAAATGGCAGACCCTCCCCCACCCCACATCCCTCCCCCCACCCCACATCCCTCCCCCATCCCTCCCCCACCCCACATCCCTCCCCCACCCCACATCCCTGTCAAAACCTCTAAAAACATGAACAATATGATTAAAAGGAATGGAAGAGCCAATGAAATCATTCACAAAAGCCATTGTTCCCCCATGCTGAAGGATTTCCCTGACCCATGTTTATTCCAGTGTGGATCCCTCATGGCTTTCTAGGATTTTGCACCCTCCTCCCTAGAATGTTGCAGTCCCCAACAGTGACACATAACATTAGCCAAGTCTCATGCACAGTCACTCCTCATACATTTAAATATCATAACGAAATCTTAGTGCCATATAAAGACCCTACATTCTTGGACATAATTAATGATATTTAACCATATAAACATATATATATATATAACCATGGACTCAGGGAATATAATTCATAAATGCATCTTGAGCTTAGTTCAACTTTCACACCCTATCAGAACCAAAACTAAGTTGGTTGAACTCCTTTGTTTGTAAACAACACAAATGTAAAAAAAAAACACTGTACTGCCTCATCATTTGAGAGTTTCTCCATCACCATCCCTCAGCTTTATACCAAAACAGGAAATCCACTTTGTTGTTGTTTGAACTGCACATTGCCCTTTCCACATCAACTTTAATGCTAACAAGCTATATCTCACAAAATGATTTTGCTACTTGCCAACAAATTAAAATAATAAAAACAATTTATTAAACAAAACATTACACTACATTTCAATGCCTTTGCCATTTCTATGAATATTTAAACTACAGTTGCAAGCACTAAGAAGTTAGGCTGCGCCTCGGAATTGACAGAACAATTTTAATTCAAAGAGTATTTTACACAACGTCTCAGAGTGATAGTTTCTCACATAAACCTGTTCTGTTAGTGCCCACAACTGTAAGTCTAACGTGTCTCTGGCCCTCTGCGGCATAGCAGCCTTCCCTCTCTGTAGAGGTGCATCAGGGGTGAGACCAGGACACTGAAGATGTTAACAATCAGCAACATGGGGAAGACATTGCAGTAGTTGTCAAGACTGGAAGACACGGTGGAGTAACCAACTACCACCGGGATGGAGCTCGCCAAGATGATCACCAGGTTGGTTAAGACGATCCCAAAAGCTCTCATCTTATGTGGGTCTGTCTTTCCCTGTTTCTTCTCTCCCCCTCTGCCCCCCTCTACCTCTCCTGGACCAGGCTGCTTCAGCACACGCAGGATGAAGAAGCAGCAGAGAGAAATGACAGCCATCCCAAGACAATAGACACCAATGAGAACATAACCTGAGGTTTCTTCAAAATACAGAAAAAGGCTACTTGCGTAAGCAAGTGTCGACACCCAGACCATGATTGAACACGCCACCCTGTACCTCCGGAGTCTGTACTTGAGGAAAGCTACAGGATGGGCCACCGCCAGGTATCTCTCCACACAGATGCAGCTCTGGAGCAGGGGCCTGCAGGTCCAGGAGAGGATATAGAGGAAAAAACCAGCCTGCAATAACATGATGTTCTGGATGAAGTAGTTGAACACCTGAAGGAGAACCTCGGTACAGAACACCAGCTCCACTGCAAACAGGTTAACAGAGAAGACTTGGGTGGGTTTGAGACCTCCAGAGAGACTTCCACTGAGAGAGAGCCAGAGGCACCAGACCAGAGCTGGAAACCCCAGAATGAAGCACAGGACCTGGGCAGCACAGGACAATATTATCACAACATAGCCCTGGTTAAGGCAAACATCCCAGTTGTCAAGGTAAGTGTGGTTTCCTGAAGAGTCATTCATCCTTGTGGAACAATATCTGAAATGAGAAAGGGGAGATTACACAATTCAGGACTTTACGTTTCAATATATTATTGAAAAAATATTAATTCAAACATACATATATACTGACTCAAAGGATACATAAAAATACTCAGATATACATAGGTCTACTAAAATGTCAATGCTTTGTGCATTCTCTCAGAAAGTCTGAATGAAAACATGAACAGGAGATTTAAAACAATTTGTCTGAGATAAAATACTCAGTGAAGTTAAAATGTCAAATAACCTACCTGAGTTGTTTTGGAAACTCAGACCTTGATTCACAATATCTGTGGTTCTCTCTCCTGCAGAAGGCTGTGTCCAAGCCGATGAAACATCACCTGCATGTATAAATGATTTTGGCGAAATCTCTCTGTCCTGTGTTCTTCCAAACAAGTCACGTGTTGCATTATTTACATAAACACACTCCTTTGTGCATTAATGAATTGAGCTCCATTGTATGTTTAGTTTGCAGCAAGTCATTTTATTTGACTAGAAAGCCTATAATGAACAAAACACAGATTAACCAAATGCATGTGCTGCAAGCACACACAAACACACTGTGATCGGCCTGTGTGTAGCTGGTGTGGAGGAGCCAGGCGCAGGATAGCAGATATGAGTAAGGAACGTAATTTACTCAAAGAATCAATAAATACAATACAATAAACTAGGCCACAATAACGGACCGGGTACATACAAACAAATTTCAACCTGCTCAGGGAATTGCATTTTGGCTTGAACAGAAATGGAAGCACCATCACTCATGTCAGTCAGCACCTGTTTGTCCCAGCCACAGGTTAGCCCAGCCATCTGCAAAAGTTGACTCTTTTACCTTACATAATCAAATCATATGAGCTTCAGACATACTCAGTATTCGTCTGGGGGGTTGTTTTCAGTAGTCATACCTAGGATAAATAGATGTTAATTTTTTTTTCTTTGTAAGACCCCCAGGTCTCCCCTAAAAAGTCATCATCTTCATCATGATCTAAAAATGTCACATCTGAAAAGATAATAATAGAGTGCTAATGCTATGTAGTCTATAGAGAACGTGTTAGTACTCTGTAGACTATATGGAAAGTGTTAACACTATGTAGTCTATAGAGAACGTGTTAGTACTCTGTAGACTATATGGAAAGTGTTAACACTATGTAGTCTATA
>NC_068436.1:18862289-18974789 GCF_023373465.1 Oncorhynchus keta
ACGAATTGTTTGGAGAAGGACCCTGGGATCATCCTGGAGAATATCGCCGCCCCAAAGAAGAACTGGAGGCGGCGAGAGCTGAGAGGCTTTGGTATGAGGAGAAGCAGCAGCAGCAGGAGCAACAATATCGGGACTACACTACTTGGGAGGAAATAGACAGGTGGGAGGTCGACCCAGGGAGAGTGCCGGAGCCCGCCTGGGATTCACTGGAGCAGTGCGAAGAAGGGTATAGGAGAATGGAGATGGCGAAGCAAGCACGGCGGCGCGGAAGGAAGCCCGAGAGTCAGCCCCAAAAATGTATTGGGGGGGGGGGCTCACAGGGAGTATGGCTACGCCAGGTAGGAGACCTGCGCAAACTTCCTATGCTTACCAGGGGGCTAAAGAGACGGGGCAGGCACCGAGTTATGCTGTGGAGCGCACGGTGTTACCAGTGCGGGTGCATAGCCCAGTGCGGTATATACCAGCTCCTTGTATTGGCCGGGCTAGAGTGGGTATCGAGCCAGATGAAGTTGGGCAGGCTCGGTGCTCAAGAGCTCCAGTGCGCCTGCACAGTCCGGTCTATCCTGTGCCACCTCCAAACACCAGCCCTCCGGTGGCAGCTCCCCGCACCAGGCTTCCTGTGCGTGTCCTCGGCCCAGTACCACCAGTGCCAGCACCACACATCAGACCTACTGTGCGCCTCGCCTGTTCAGCGCAGCCAGAGCCTTCCTCCTCTCCTGCGCTGCCGGAGCCTCCCGCCTGTTCAGCGCTGTTGGAGCCTTTCTCCTCTCCTGCGCTGCTGGAGTCTCCCGCCTGTTTACACAGCCGGAGCTGTCAGTCTGCAAGGAGCTGTCAGTCTGCAAGGAGCTGTCAGTCTGCATGGAGCAGCCAGAGCTGTCCATCTACATGGAGCAGCCAGAGCTGTCCGTCTACATGGAGCAGCCAGAGCTGTCCATCTACATGGAGCAGCCAGAGCTGTCAGTCTTCATGGAACAGCAAGAGCCGCCAGTCAGCATGGAGCAGCCAGATCTGCCAGTCAGCCAGACTCTTCCAGATCCGCCATTCAGCCAGACTCTTCCAGATCCGCCAGTCAGCCAGTCTCTTCCAGATCTGCCAGTCAGCCAGACTCTTCCAGATCTGCCAGTCAGCCAGACACTTCCAGATCCGCCAGTCAGCCAGACTCTTCCAGATCTGCCAGTCAGCCAGACTCTTCCAGATCTTCCAGTCAGCCAGACTCTTCCAGATCTGCCAGTCAGCCAGAATCTTCCAGATCTGCCAGTCTGCCAGACTGTTCCAGATCTGCCAGTCAGCCAGACTCTTCCAGATCCGCGAGTCAGCCAGACTCTTCCAGATCCGCCAGTCAGCCAGACTCTTCCAGATCCGCCAGTCAACCAGATTCTTCCAGATCCGCCAGTCAACCAGACTCTTCCAGATCTGCCAGTCAGCCAGGATCTGCCAGAACCGTCAACCAGCCAGGATCTGCCGGATCCAACTACCTGGCTGAGCTTCCTCTCAGTGCTGGGCTTCCTCTCAGTGCTGGGCTTCCTCTCAGTCCTGAGCTTCCCCTCAGTGCTGAGCTGCCCCTCGTGCTGAGCTGCCACTGTCCCGAGCTGCCCCTCTGTCCCGAGCTGCCCCTCAGTCCCGAGCTGCCCCTCTGTCCTGAGCTGCCCCTCTGTCCCGAGCTGCCCCTCAGTCCCGAGCTGCCCCTCAGTCCCGAGCTGACCCTCAGTCCAGTGGGGTTCTGGGTGGGGACTACTAGGCCATGGTCGGCGGCGAAGGTGGACTATCCTAGGACGCGAGGAGGGGGGACTAAGACATTTATAGAGTGGGTTCCACATCCCGCGCCGGAGCCGGAGCCGCCACCATGGACAGACGCCCACCCGGACCCTCCCTATTGTTTTGATGTGCGTCCGGGAGTCCGCACCTTAGGAGGGGGGATTCTGTCATGCCCTGGTCAAAATATATTATGTTTATTCTTCATTTATTCGGTCAGGCCAGGGTGTGACATGGGTTATTGTGGTGTGTTTTTGTCTTGGGGTTTTGTGGGATGTCTAGCGTTAGTCTATGGCTGCCTGAGGCGGTTCTCAATCAGAGTCAGGTGATTATCGTTGTCTCTGATTGGGAACCATATTTAGGCAGCCATATTCTTTGTGTGTTTCGTGGGTGATTGTCCTTAGTGTCCTTGTTCCTGTCTCTGTGTTAGTTTACAATAGTATAGGCTGTCCTTGTTCCTGTCTCTGTGTTAGTTTACACTAGTAACATTCTTTTGTTTTTGTAGTATTTGTATTGATTCGTGTTTACGTTTGTTCATTAAACATGGATTGCAATCTACACGCTGCATTTTGGTCCGACTCTCTTTCACCGCATGAAAACCGTTACAGAATCACCCACCACAAACGGACCAAGCAGCGTGTCAACAGGCAGGAGCCACAGGAGAAACAGCAAAGGCAGCAGCAGCAGGAGCAGCGTAAAAAGGACTTTTGGACTTGGGAGGAAATCATCGACGGGAGAGGACCCTGGGCTAAACCAGGGGAGTGTAGCCGCCCCAAGGAGCAACAAAAGGAGGTATCGACATGGGAGGACGAATTGTTTGGAGAAGGACCCTGGGATCATCCTGGAGAATATCGCCGCCCCAAAGAAGAACTGGAGGCGGCGAGAGCTGAGAGGCTTTGGTATGAGGAGAAGCAACAGCAGCAGCAGGAGCAACAATATCGGGACTACACTACTTGGGAGTAAATAGACAGGTGGGAGGTCGACCCAGGGAGAGTGCCGGAGCCCGCCTGGGATTCACTGGAGCAGTGCGAAGAAGGGTATAGGAGAATGGAGATGGCGAAGCAAGCTTGGCGGCACGGAAGGAAGCCCGAGAGTCAGCCCCAAAAATTTATTGGGGGGGCTCACAGGGAGTATGGCTACGCCAGGTAGGAGACCTGCGCAAACTTCCTGTGCTTACCGGGGGGCTAAAGAGTCTAGTCTATGGCTGCCTGAGTCAGGTGATTATCGTTGTCTCTGATTGGGAACCATATTTAGGCAGCCATATTCTTTGTGTGTTTCGTGGGTGATTGTCCTTAGTGTCCTTGTTCCTGTCTCTGTGTTAGTTTACACTAGTATAGGCTGTTTCGGTTTTCATTACGTTCTTTTGTTTTTGTAGTATTTGTATTGATTCGTGTTTACGTTTGTTCATTAAACATGGATCGCAATCTACACGCTGCATTTTGGTCCGACTATCTTTCACCGCATGAAAACCGCTACAGAAGGTAAGACCCAGGTGCAGACAGTGTCGAAGTAACAAAAGTGTATTATATCGAACACGGGCAGGCTAAAGTACAGGATGGCAGACAGGCTCAGGGTCAGGGCAGGCAGAGGTCGGTAATCCAGAGTAGTGGGGCAAGGGTACAGGGTAGTCGGCAGGCATAAAGGTCAAAACCGGGAAAACTAGAAAACAGGCACTATAGACAGGAAAGGAGCAAGGGGAAAAACTCTGGTATGTTTGATCAACAAAAGAACTGGCAACAGACGAACAGAGAACACAGGCATAAATACACAGGAGATAATTGGGAAAACGTGCCACACCTGGAGGAGGGTAGAGACAATCACAAAGACAGGTAAAAATAGTTCAGGGTGTGACAGTAGCGTACTCACGAGTATCACATTTTTGTTGTTCTTTGGCACGTAGGACACTAGGGATGTGTCGGCCGTGAACACAAACTTAGAGGAATTGATAGGCCTGTTCCATGTATTCAACAGCTGAGGTGTTTTTTTCATACCATTCCTACCATTGTCAGCTTCCTCTTGAGGACCTCCTGTTCCAGCTTGTGTGAAGTAAAAAGGTTATTGCATGTGATGTTGTGGCAACGGAGTCCCTGTGTCAGGTCGAGGACAACCCGCATCCCTTGGTTCTTCTCAGGGGCTCCTCCATCTGGCATTCTCGTATACACTTGGAAGTTCCACACATATGATGAAACAGCATCACAGGCAGCCCAGATCTTGAGTCCATATTTTGTGAGTTTAAAAAGGTATGTACTGCCTGAAGGGTTGCGGCCCCTAAATGGCATAGGGGGAAGGCGGTCCACCCACTAGCCCCTGATTGCAGCTTGTCTCTCTGCCGCCGAGCTGGTTTGGTGTCTCGGTTATCCAAATCCTGAAAATAATGTGGACGTTTTCCAGAGACATTTTTGCACTGAAATGTCCTCTGCCAGTTTCTGCATCCCACATGGATTCTGTGGATTCCCCATTGGATCTGAAAACACTAGCAAGGATAAGAAACCCAAAGTATGCATGTAAATGAGTTTGGTCCATCTCTCTCCAAAAACACACCTTCCCTCCAAATTAGTGAGGTCCAGAATGATTTTCTGGATGGTGTCTGGGATGATCAGTTCAAAAGAAGACTTTGTGTCCTGAACATGAGTAACCGGCATCTACGTCGGTCCTGGTTGCATCCAATGGCAGCCATGTGGGATGGCTCATTCCTTGGGCAAGAAGCCCTTTTCGATTTAACAATTTTTTGACATCCATATTTATCCTCCTGCAGTCTTCTTATGAGCTGGTTGCTGACAGGTTGGTCCTGGGGCTGGCTGCTGACGGGTTGGTCCTGGGGCTGGCTGAGGGTTAATCTCATCCTCTTTTTCCAACTCACTGTCAGAATTTGAATTGACAGAGACATAATCCTCATATTTGGAAAATTCTTAATCTTCCAAATTGGAAGACGCTCCTTCCACACTAGCTTCTCTCTCTTCAAAAATGATTTCTAATGCCCTCTCAGCTGTTATTATTTTGCCATACTGATTGATAATGGTAAAGAGCCACTCATGCAAACATATTTATTTGATGTGTCCCTCCCCCAATTTGCACTTGGCTGGGGTAGAGTCTCGGAAAATACAGATTTTTTTTTACAATGTATTGAAAAAATGTATAGATATAATTTATTTAAATAACATTGTGCAGTTTCCTGCAAGACATTGTGTAGTTTCACACACTACACTGTGAGAAAAACGGGAGACAGACAGGTTCTTGGTGCTATGTTGAAACAGCAGGCACAGGGAGGAGGAAGACAAGAGTGAAGGCACACAGGAAACATTTTTTTAAACTTGTTTTCACCTTCACACACATACTTTCCGTACCCACGATCACTACATTTTCTTTATTTTACCTTTATTTACCTTAATTTAACAGTTAAGAACAAATTATTATTTTCAATGATGGCCTAGAAACAGTGGGTTAACTGCCTTGTTCAGGGGAAGAACGACAGATTTGTACCTTGTCAGCTCAGGGATTCGATCTTGCAACCATTCGGTTACTAGTCCAACACTCTAATGACTAGGCTACGCTTCCACCCCACATATGTGATATTAATGTGATATAAATGTGTCGGGTGCAATCAATGAAAATGTGTTATTTGACATGTTCTTCACAGAACATTAGCCAAGGCCAATGAGTCTCAGGCTGACAAAATAATTCATTATATGATTTATATTTTAGTAAACATTGAAAATGGGTTCCACAGACCCAAACACCACACAAGGGTTAACAAAAAAATTCAGTGGCCCTGTCTGGATTTGCACGTTTCCTAAAGGTGATATAATTTGCCAAGACAGGGGCATTCATCACTGAAGGGGGATACATATGTAATGCTGTATTCATAAGTGTCTGACAGACAGGGACCTGAACTGTTGAATCAATCAGATTTGCTTTATTCCACACTTCTTTTTAAAATATACATCACCAATTTTTAGATATATGGTACCAGTCAAAAGTTTGTACACACCTACTCATTCAAGTATTTTTCTTCATTTTTACTATTTCCTACATTCTAGAATAATAATAAAGACATCACAACTATGGAATTACAAATACAGAATCAAATAGTAACCTAAACAAATCTAAATATATTGTATGTTTCAGATCCTTCACAGTGGACAACCTTTGCCTTGATGACAGCTTTTCACACTCTTGGCATTCTCTCAACCTGAAAAAGACATTATTGCTGAAGCTAAATTAATTGTCCTAATCCCCTATGTAGCATCCCCATCCTAATACAAATTTTATAATTAATAAAACAAGCCAGCATTCACTATAAAAGCAAAACAAGTGATGCAGCTTTAGGTTAAAATAGCAATCTGTGACATTTACATCAACTTTTGGATTTGTAAATTAATGATACCCACTGATTCTTGAAGAAAATGACTTGTAAATGCCTTAGAAGCTAAGTTCACCTTTCTTTGGGCTGAAATCCCGTTAACGGGATCGGTATGACAACAGCCAGTGAAAGTGCAGAGCGCCAAATTCAAAACATCAAAAATGTCATAATTAAAATTCCTCAAACATACATGTATTTTATACCATGTATTTTATATACATTCTGACTGAGTAGGTAGCTGATCATCTCAAGGAGACCCTCGACACAGAACACCAGCTCCACTGTGAAGAGGTTTATAGAGAAAACCTGGGTGGGTTTGAGACCTGCAGAGTGACTTCCACTCAGAGAGAGCCAAAGGCACCAGACCAGAGCTGGCGTCCCCTCAAGGATGCACAGGGCCAGGGCAGCTTGGTAAAGCTTTGGCACAACATAGAACTGGTCCAAACAAACATCCCAGCTGTCAAGGTAAGTGTGGTTTCCTGATGAGTCATTCATCCTTGTGGAACAATATCTGAGCCCACTGAGATATGAAGAGAGAAGATTACAAAATTCATGACGTTATGTTTATTTTTATTTTTGCAATATCGTTATGCAATATACTAATGCAATTATACATTAACAATACTTTTATAAACATAGGTCTACCGTTGTCTGTAAAAACGTTGTGCGTTGTCTCAAAAAGTGTGAATGAAAACATGAAGAGTAGCCTTAAAACAATTAGCCTCATATACTCAGTTAAAATGTAAAATAACATACCCTAGTTGTTTTGTAAGTCCAACCCGATAGTAAAACACCTACATGTATGAGTGACTTTAGCCAACGCTCTCTGTTCTGTGTTCTTCCTAACAAGCCGATAGTAAAACACCTACATGTATGAGTGATTTTAGCCAACGCTCTCTGTTCTGTGTTCTTCCTAACAAGCCGATAGTAAAACACCTACATGTATGAGTGACTTTAGCCAACGCTCTCTGTTCTGTGTTCTTCCTAACAAGCCGATAGTAAAACACCTACATGTATGAGTGACTTTAGCCAACGCTCTCTGTTCTGTGTTCTTCCTAACAAGCCGATAGTAAAACACCTACATGTATGAGTGACTTTAGCCAACGCTCTCTGTTCTGTGTTCTTCCTAACAAGCCGATAGTAAAACACCTACATGTATGAGTGACTTTAGCCAACGTTCTCTGTTCTGTGTTCTTCCTAACAAGCCGATAGTAAAACACCTACATGTATGAGTGACTTTACGCTCTCTGTTCTGTGTTCTTCCTAACAAGCCGATAGTAAAACAACATGTATGAGTGACTTTCTCTGTTCTGTGTTCTTCCTAACAAGCCGATAGTAAAACACCTACATGTATGAGTGACTTTAGCCAACGCTCTCTGTTCTGTGTTCTTCCTAACAAGCCGATAGTAAAACACCTACATGTATGAGTGGTTTTAGCCAACGCTCTCTGTTCTGTGTTCTTCCTAACAAGCCGATAGTAAAACACCTACATGTATGAGTGACTTTAGCCAACGCTCTCTGTTCTGTGTTCTTCCTAACAAGCCGATAGTAAAACACCTACATGTATGAGTGACTTTAGCCAACGCTCTCTGTTCTGTGTTCTTCCTAACAAGCCGATAGTAAAACACCTACATGTATGAGTGACTTTAGCCAACGCTCTCTGTTCTGTGTTCTTCCTAACAAGCCGATAGTAAAACACCTACATGTATGAGTGGTTTTAGCCAACGCTCTCTGTTCTGTGTTCTTCCTAACAAGCCGATAGTAAAACACCTACATGTATGAGTGGTTTTAGCCAACGCTCTCTGTTCTGTGTTCTTCCTAACAAGCCGATAGTAAAACACCTACATGTATGAGTGGTTTTAGCCAACGCTCTCTGTTCTGTGTTCTTCCTAACAAGCCGATAGTAAAACACCTACATGTATGAGTGACTTTAGCCAACGTTCTCTGTTCTGTGTTCTTCCTAACAAGCCGATAGTAAAACACCTACATGTATGAGTGACTTTAGCCAACGTTCTCTGTTCTGTGTTCTTCCTAACAAGCCGATAGTAAAACACCTACATGTATGAGTGGTTTTAGCCAACGCTCTCTGTTCTGTGTTCTTCCTCACAAGCCGATAGTAAAACACCTACATGTATGAGTGACTTTAGCCAACGCTCTCTGTTCTGTGTTCTTCCTAACAAGCCGATAGTAAAACACCTACATGTATGAGTGACTTTAGCCAACGTTCTCTGTTCTGTGTTCTTCCTAACAAGCCGATAGTAAAACACCTACATGTATGAGTGACTTTAGCCAACGCTCTCTGTTCTGTGTTCTTCCTAACAAGCCGATAGTAAAACACCTACATGTATGAGTGACTTTAGCCAACGCTCTCTGTTCTGTGTTCTTCCTAACAAGCCGATAGTAAAACACCTACATGTATGAGTGACTTTAGCCAACGCTCTCTGTTCTGTGTTCTTCCTAACAAGCCGATAGTAAAACACCTACATGTATGAGTGACTTTAGCCAACGCTCTCTGTTCTGTGTTCTTCCTAACAAGCCGATAGTAAAACACCTACATGTATGAGTGACTTTAGCCAACGTTCTCTGTTCTGTGTTCTTCCTAACAAGCCGATAGTAAAACACCTACATGTATGAGTGACTTTAGCCAACGTTCTCTGTTCTGTGTTCTTCCTAACAAGCCGATAGTAAAACACCTACATGTATGAGTGACTTTAGCCAACGCTCTCTGTTCTGTGTTCTTCCTAACAAGCCGATAGTAAAACACCTACATGTATGAGTGGTTTTAGCCAACGCTCTCTGTTCTGTGTTCTTCCTAACAAGCCGATAGTAAAACACCTACATGTATGAGTGGTTTTAGCCAACGCTCTCTGTTCTGTGTTCTTCCTAACAAGCCGATAGTAAAACACCTACATGTATGAGTGACTTTAGCCAACGCTCTCTGTTCTGTGTTCTTCCTAACAAGCCGATAGTAAAACACCTACATGTATGAGTGATTTTAGCCAACGCTCTCTGTTCTGTGTTCTTCCTAACAAGCCGATAGTAAAACACCTACATGTATGAGTGGTTTTAGCCAACGCTCTCTGTTCTGTGTTCTTCCTAACAAGCCGATAGTAAAACACCTACATGTATGAGTGACTTTAGCCAACGCTCTCTGTTCTGTGTTCTTCCTAACAAGCCGATAGTAAAACACCTACATGTATGAGTGACTTTAGCCAACGCTCTCTGTTCTGTGTTCTTCCTAACAAGCCGATAGTAAAACACCTACATGTATGAGTGGTTTTAGCCAAAGCTCTCTGTTCTGTGTTCTTCCTAACAAGCCGATAGTAAAACACCTACATGTATGAGTGGTTTTAGCCAACGCTCTCTGTTCTGTGTTCTTCCTAACAAGCCGATAGTAAAACACCTACATGTATGAGTGACTTTAGCCAAACGTTCTCTGTTCTGTGTTCTTCTGTTCTGTGTTCTTCCTAACAAGCCGATAGTAAAACACCTACATGTATGAGTGACTTTAGCCAAAGCTCTCTGTTCTGTGTTCTTCCTAACAAGCCGATAGTAAAACACCTACATGTATGAGTGACTTTAGCCAACGTTCTCTGTTCTGGTTTTTAGTAAAACACCTACATGTATGAGTGACTTTAGCCAACGTTCTCTGTTCTGTGTTCTTCCTAACAAGCCGATAGTAAAACACCTACATGTATGAGTGACTTTAGCCAACGTTCTCTGTTCTGTGTTCTTCCTAACAAGCCGATAGTAAAACACCTACATGTATGAGTGACGCCAACTCTCTGTTCTGTGTTCTTCCTAACAAGCCGATAGTAAAACACCTACATGTATGAGTGATTTTAGCCAACGCTCTCTGTTCTGTGTTCTTCCTAACAAGCCGATAGTAAAACACCTACATGTATGAGTGTGACTGATTTTAGCCAAAGCTCTCTGTTCTGTGTTCTTCCTAACAAGTCACGTGTTGTGTTATTTATATCCGTAGATTAGAGCCTAATGAATTTATTTCAGTTGACTGATTTTCTTATATGAACTGTACTTTGTGTGTGTGTGTGTGTTCTTTCAAAACACAGAAATATTTAAGATCAGAATCAACTCCATAATTAGACATTACTACTTAACAGAGGCAGTGACAACAGCTAAAATACAATATTAGCTGTCAGGTAAATAGCAAATGAAAACATCAGGCAGTTCCTGATGTTTATGGAGGCTAATGTTTTTGTTCCAGTGGCCTTTTCTGAATTTTCATGCTTCCTAATGGTGATACAATTAGCTAGTACAAGTGCATTCACCACTGAGGATAGGGAGACACCAGCGTCTCAACTGGCCAATTGCCAGGGAAATGCAGAGCGCCAGATTCAAATAAAATGCTATAAAATTCAAACTTTCATTAAATCACACATGTAAGATACTCAATTAAAGTTACACTCGTTGTGAATCCAGCCAAAATGTCAGATTTTAAAAATGCTTTTCGGCGAAAGCATAACAAGCTATTATCTGATAGCCTGCACCCATCTGCACCAGTAGTAAACAAAAGAGCTAGCGTAGCAGACGCTACACAAAACACTGAAATAAAATATGTCTCTATGTGACCTCCAATAACTTCAGAACAAAGTTGACTTCAAATACAAAGTTGCCAATGTCTTTGCAATTGATACAAATAAGTGATGTATAAAATTATGCTTCAAATGAAAACTGAGGTGACTACGTTAAAATATAAACAGTAGTCCTATTTTTCTACTTGTAGGCTACTGTCTGTATTTGTCTCAATATTTTTTATGATAGGTAGCCTAACTTGGGCGCCAAATCTGTGATTTTGTGCATTTTCATTGGGTAGCTTTATAATAACCCACCTCAATATATTTGCAGCCATGGGTGGTAATATCTCCCTAGGAGCTGATCCGTCATCAGTATTGTGAAATAATTATAGTGTTAAGGAAGTATTTGAATGGAGAAAACTGATCTATGTGTGACATTCAGAGGGTGAAGAGGCAAGACAAAAGATTTAAGTGCATTGGAACAGGGTATGAAAGTAGGTACCGGTTTGAGTGTGTCAAGAACTGCAACGCTGCTTAGTTTTTGTGGAAAGCATTGGATTCAACATGAAACAGCATCCATGTGGAAAGCTTTCGACACCTTGTAGATTAATTAAATGCCCCAAATAATTGAGGCTGTTCTGGGGGGAAAAAGGGGTTGCAACACAATATTAGGAAGGTGTATATTTTCTGTGGTTACATTTTGTGAAACCAAGCTAGACATATATAAATAGGTTGGAATTGTGAGCATGAGGTGATAGTAAAATCTGGAATACAAACAAAAATATAATCTAAATTTTACACTCAACAAATTATCCTCTATCCCCCCCCCCCCACACTCACACTACCTGGTTGAACCATAAACAACTTATTAACAATGTCAAAACCTGTAAATAGTATGAGCAACATGACTAAAAGAAAAATAACCAGAGAAATACAAGACATCAATTCCCCTACAGTGGAGTTATCATTCTCTTTAACCCAAGATGCAGGTCAGTTTCACAGCCATGTGGAGGAGGGCCTGAGTAAAGCTACCCAACACAATGAAGGAGAAAGTATTTGGGGTCAGAAGACACTTGAATGATCTCAAAGAAATATTATCTTGAAGGATTGCCCCGAACATCTTAGGTAAGTATTTCAGCATCAAGGTCAGAGGGATGATCTTTACGGTACAGGAGGCTCTCTTCAGGTTCTCTCCCTTTTCTTTTTCACCCTCTCTCTCCTTCCCTCCATCCCCTGGACAGGATCTGCTCAGCACCATCAGTATGAAGACACTGCTGAACACGTTGATGAACAGAACCACGGTAAAGATAACAGCATGGAATTTGATGCCATTTGTGGTAGCACCCGCTGACACAGGATAGGCAGAGTGTCAGAAAACATTGTACGGTCATACATGCCTGCCTGTATCTCAGGGGTTTGTACTTCAGGTAGACCAGAGGGTAACCAACCGCAATGTAGCGCTCCACACAGATGCATCACTGGAACATGGGTCGTCCAATCTCGACCAAGCAAGAAATGTACCTCCTGGCAGAATGAAGGGTCAACTTTTGATGAAGAGGACATTGGTGACCAATAGAGGTGAGGAAGTAGTGAAGCTCCATGACAGAAATGGTTAATGGTGAAGATCTCCTGATTCACCTGGACCGAAGGGCCGCCCGCCACCAGTCACAGGTACCAGGTGTTGGTGACCAGGCCCAGGAGGCAGTTGAACACCTCTGTTCCCAGGTAGACTGGCAGACATCTGGACCACACCCAGCACCAAGAGTCAAAAATAGTCAAACCCCCGGTGTGGTTAAACCTGACGGAATCAGGAAAATTAGAGTTTGGTGCCTTCATTGCTGCACGTCCTCTGTTACTTTGGTCTCAGGAGAATAGGAAGAGCTGTGTGGAGATAGAAAATACACAAGAGGAGAGGTAATTAGTGGATCTGAAGCGGTATAACACTTAGTGTAACAAGTTTTGTCATAACAGGAAGTAAGCTAATACTCATTGATAGACAATGTTATTTTTACTAATTGATTGAAGCTACTTTCTTTTTCATGACAATGAAATAATTTAGTTTTCATTGTACCTTCTGCAGTTTCTTCTTATAGGGGAATAATGCGCGTCTATACTTCTGTCCAGAGGTTAGGATGTGGCACACACAGTATGCTTTGAAGAGAGCTCAAAACAACATGACACTCTTCTAGACTAGCATGTATTTGACTAATGTATTGACATTTGAATTGACCTGGATCTGTCATTAAAATAGCTGAAGCTAAAGATATAGTTTGAGAGGCTCTTTATCTACTTCCTGAGAGTGAACTTGTGGATAGCATTTTTATGTACCTGCATCCAATTAGAATATTCAAACAATCCAATGCTAAGTAGCTTTTAGCACAATGACTAAATTCCTTCATACTGCACCCAGATACATACAAATGGAATCCACCAGTTCCTCTGAATATTGATAAGTAGATACAGTGTCTCATTGCCAAAATCCTGAACTATCCCTTTAACGTCAGGTGGGCCCAAGTTTTTTTTTTTTTTTCTTCGTGTTTATGGACCCTAGTGGCTTTCTTGGATCTGTTGCTTAACCATGACACCATTAACCAAGTCTCATGCATAGTCAGTCCAAATACATTTGAATAACTTTGTGTAATCTTGTGACAGATGAGGACCCTACGTTCATACCATGAAAAACAAGACAATCCATTACTTAATGCTGAAGCTAAATGAATAGGCCTAACCCCATATCTAACCACCCCATCCTAAAATTAACTGTATAGTTAAACAAACAAACCAATATTCACAATATCAAGCTAAACAAGTGATGCAGCTTTAGATAACAACAACTCTAATGCTAACGTGACGCATCTCACAAAATGCTATTGCTACATGCCACAAAATTAAAACTATCAAACTATTTGCTTAAAAATATATATTATTCATCTATGACGTCTCTACGTATGTTTAAATGACAGTTGCAGGCACTAAGAACTTTATTTATTTAATTCACACAATGCTCTATATTCTCCTAGCATTAGTTTGTCACGAAGACCTGTACATTTAATGCCCGCAACTGTGTCTCTGGTCCTCTTCGGCATGGCAACCTTCCTTCCCTGTAGAGATGCAGCAGTGGTGAAACAATGACACTGAAGATGTTAACAATCAGCAAGATGGGGATGACATTGCAGTTGTGGACAAGACTGGATGACACGGTGGTGTAACCAAAAACAACCAGGAAGGAGCTTGCCAAGATAATCACCAAGTTGGTTGAGACCATGCCAAAAGCTCTCATCTTGTGTGGGTCTGTCGAACCCTGTTTCTTCTCTCCCCCTCTGCCCCCCTCTACCTCTCCTGGACCAGGCTGCTTCAGCACACGCAGGATGAAGAAGCAGCAGAGAGAAATAACGGCCAGCCCAAGGCAATAGACAGTAATGAGCACATAAGCTGTGATTTCTTCGTAACCCATTAAAGTGATAGGATAGCACGCACAAGAGAGTGTCAATACCCAGACCACGGTTGAACACACCACCCTGTACCTCCGGAGTCTGTACTTGAGGAATGTCACAGGTTGGACCACAGCCAGGTATCTCTCCACACAGATGCAGCTCTGGAGCAGGGGCCTGCAGGTCCACGAGAGGAAATAGAGGAAATAAACAGTCTGCCGTAAAATGACATTCTGGTTGAATTGGAAGCTGACCACATTAAGGAGCCCCTGGACACAGAACACCAGCTCCACAGCAAACAGGTTAATAGGGAAGATCTGGGAGGGTTTGACACCTCCAGAGAGACTTCCACTCAGACAGAGCCAGAGG
The DNA here is from genome assembly GCF_023373465.1 of Oncorhynchus keta. NCBI lineage: Eukaryota > Metazoa > Chordata > Actinopteri > Salmoniformes > Salmonidae > Oncorhynchus > Oncorhynchus keta. The sequence continues at coordinate 18,876,740 of NC_068436.1, forward strand.
CACCAGACCAGAGATGGTGTCCCCAGGAGGAAGCACAGGACCTGGGCAGCGACGAACAGCATTATCCCAACATAGCCGTGGTCAAAGCAAACATCCCAGTTGTCAAGGTAAGTGTGGTTTCCTGAAGAGGCATTCATCCTTGTTAAATAATTTCCGAGCCCACTGAGATGTGAGAGAGGGGAGATGACAAGATTCATCACTTTATGTTTTAATATATTGTAGGCAAAATACTGATACAATATACTGTATTTATGCAAATAGATAGGTGTACTGTTGTCTTTAAAAACATTGTGCATTGTCTCAGAAAGTCTGAATTCATACATGAATAGGAGATAACATACTCAGTGATGTTAAGATGTAAAATAACATACCTTAATTTTTTGGAAACTCGTACCTATATGCGCAATAGTCGTAGTTCTTCCTCCTGGAGAAGGCTGAGTCCAACCCGATGGTACAACACCTACATGTATGAGTGGTTTCATCCAATGCTGTCTGTCTTGTGTTCTTCCTAACATGTCACGTGTTGGTCAATTGAACACCATTGCATTTTATTTGACTAAAAATCTAAATGTTTCAGGAAGGAACAAAATGCAGATGCTTGTACACACACACACACACACACACACACACACACACACACACACACACACACACACACACACACACACACGCACACGCACACGCACACGCACACACACACACACACACACACACACACACACACACACACACACACACACACACACACACACATGCACGCACAGAGATGGGATTTCAACCTGCTCAGGGATTTGCATTTTGGCTAGGCATCATCAGTCTGCACCTGTCTGTCCCAGCCACAGGTTAACCCAGCCACCTGCAAGAGCTGACTCTTTCACCTTACGTAGTCAAATCATATGGGCTTTAGGCATACACAGTATTAGTCTGTTGTTTGGATTGTGAATCTCTATTTGCATAGGGAATACTTTACAGATTTGTACTTACAATTAAACAATATGTGATATCTTCATTAAAGTTACAATCATTGTATGTTTAAAAACTCAAAAGAAGTGTAAGTTTGTTTTGTTAATAATAATATTGTGCAAAACCTATATAAGCTGTTAAAACCTGTTATGGCGAGGCGTTCCCCTAGGGGAACTCCCCCATTCAGCTAAAAACATGGCACGGGAAATTCAAAAATATTCTTTATAAATATTTAACTTTCACACATTAACAAGTCCAATACAGCAAATTAACGATAAACATCTTGTTAATCTACCCATCATGTCCGATTTTTAAATGTTTTACAGTGAAAACACAACATATATTTATGTTAGACCACCACCAAATCAACAAAAAAAACACGGCCATTTTTCCCAGCCAAAGAGAGTCACAAAAGCAGAATTAGAGATAAAATGAATCACTAACCTTTGATAATCTCCATCAGATGACACTCATATGAGATGTTACACAATACATTTATGTTTTGTTCGATAATATGCATATTTATATCCACAAATCTCGGTTTACATTGACGCCATGTTCAGAAATGCCTCCAAAATATCCGGAGTAATTACAGAGAGCTACGCCAGATAACAGAAATTCTCATCATAAATTTTGACGAAAGATACAAGTTCTACATATAATCAAAGATACACTGGTTCTTAATGCAACCGCTGTGTCAGATTTTTTTTAAACGTTACGAAAAAAGCCTACCATGCAATAATCTGAGACGTCGCTAAGACGTAAATATATTTCTCCGCCATGTTGGAGTCAACAGAAATATGAAATTACATCATAAATATTCCCTTACCTTTGATGATCTTTCATCAGAATGCAGTGCAAGGAGTCCAAGTTCCACAATAAATCGTTGTTTTGTTCCATAATGTCCAATACTAGTGTCCAATTAGCTGCATTTGCTACCACTTTCAGCTCACGTGCCCAAAAGCTGACGCTGGTCCAGGAGAACTCGGACGAAAACTTCAAAAAGATATATTCCAGGTTGAATAAACTGGTCAAACTAAGTAGAGAATCAATCTTCAGGATGTTATTTTCATATATATCCAATAACGTTCCAACCGGAGCATACGTTTTCATCTGCAGCCAAATGGAACGATGGTGATATCAACAGACAAATGCGCAACAGAGAAATTGCATTCTGCCAAGACAGTAACTTATTCCCCTCCCATTCGGTTTTCTATCCAATAGTAATAATAATATGCATATATTAGCAATCTAGGACAGAGTAGGATGCAGTTCACTATGGGCACACAATTCATCCAAAGTGAAAACACTGCCCCCTATACCCAACAAGTTAATGTGTGAAACGTGTAGTTAGTTTTAATAGTATGGTATTATGTTATCATTCAATAATAAAGTAATATTATGTAGGCTAGTAAGTAAAAATCAAATCAAACTTGATTTGCCACATGCGCCAAATACAAGTGTAGATTTTACCGTGAAATGCTTACTTACAAGCTCTTAACCAACAGTGCAGTTCAAGAAGAAAATATTTCCCAAGTTTACCGAGGCTAAAATAAAAAGTAATAACAAAAAGTAACACAATAAGAATAACAGTAACTAGGCTATATACATGGGGCACCTGTACTGAGTCAGTGTGCAGGGGTACAGGCTCGTCGAGGTAATCTGTACATGCAGGTGGGGGCGAAGTGACTATGCATAGGTAACAAACAAACAGCGAGTAGCAGCAGTGTACGTGGGGGGGATTAATGTAAATTGTCCGGTGGCAATATTTCTGAATTGTTTCTGCAGTCTAATTGCTTGGGGGTAGAAGCTGTTCAGGAGCCTTTTGGTCCTAGACTTGGCGCTCCGGTACAGCTTGCCGTGTGGTAGCAGACAAAACAGTCTATAACTTGGGTGACTGGAGTCACTTACAATTTTATGGTCTTTCCTCTGACATATAGGTCCTGGATGGAGGGAAGCTTGGCCCCAGTGATGTACTGGGCCGTTCACACTACCCTCTGTATCGCCTTATGGTCAGATGCCGAGCAGTTGCCATTTCAGGTGGTGATGCAACCGGTCAGGATGCTCTCAATGGTGCAACTGTAGAACCTTTTGAGGATCTGGGCACCGATGCCATATATTTTCAGTCTCCTGACTGGGAAAAGGTTTTGTTGTGCCCTCTTCTCGACTGTCTTATGTTTGTTGGTGATGTGGACACCAAGGAACTTGAAACTCTCAACCCGTTCCACTACAGCCCTGTCGATGTTAATGGGGGTCTGTTCAGCCCGCCTTGTCCTGTAGTAGATGCTTTACATTCAGTCATGGTAATGTATATTGAATAATGTTCATACGTTTATCCACATGCATAAGGAGTTGCCTGTAGACAGAGAGACAAGCTTAAGGTTTAGAATTCTGACAAGCACATCCTTTAGAGCTCCAAGGATCCCCAAAACACTAACATGTTGAGTCAAATCTGTGTTCTGTGTGAGTGCGTGTAGTTTTCTTTTCAAGCACGAATTTACGTGTACAAGATCATAATGAACTTCACCATTTGGTCTGTCTCCTAAAGAGAGGCAGTGACAGCAGATAAAAGGCTGTCATGCAAATAGCCAATGAAAACATTATGGCGGGTCCCTGTGTTCATGGAAGCTAATATTTTTCTTCCAGTGGCCCTGTTTGGGTTCTCATGTTTTGTAATGTGGATACAATTAACCAAGACAGGTGCATTCACCACTGAAGGGGGACACATATTTGGTGACATGATGTAATCATTAATGACAGACAGACAAGGACCTGAACTGTTCAATCAGATTTGTTTTATTCCACACTTCTTTAAAAACGTACAGCAACACAATTCTATAATGAACAAAAATATGAACGCAATATGCAAGAATTTCATAGGTTTTACTGTGTTACACTTCATATGAGGAAGTCAGTCAATTGAAATATATAACATAGTCCCTAATCTATGGATTTTTTTCATAACTGGTGTTACGCACACCTCTATGAAGAGGGAACGCAACACCCTGCTACAACTAAACTCTCCGTGAAGTGAAAAAGGTATGGACTGTAGGTGCAAGTAAGAATGACAACAGGCAGAATGTGGTACCGTTTACAAGGACTTTATTCCTTCACACGGTAATATGGGGAAAAGGGGCTGGACGGAACCAAAGCAAAGAAAGTAAATCTCAAAGCCCCCCTTCTCCTATCTTACCTGCCTACCCACTACTTACCTAATTTAGCACCACCTGGTGCCCTAACCAAAATACAAGGGGGTGGTCCGCCCAGGTCTTACCTAGTGTGCCTAGACAGCGAATATGCTACGGGTATATGTATGCCCGCGGGCCTCTTGCCTAAGCACTCCCTAGGTGCCTTCACCTTCCCCACTGGGAACAGAATATTAAACTATTTCAAACAAACTAAGAAACAAAGGACATCAAATAAGCTCTATCTGAGCAACAAACTCACAAAACATACCAACTCTCAGCAATGACCTCCCAGCAAATCTCTCTAGCAAAATCTCTGCAATGACCTCCCAGAAAATCTCTAGCAAATTTACCTTCAGCAAAATTCTCTCCCTCCTGAACAGAACACTGGCTTTTATATAGCTTCAGATTGAATGGGTAATTGGAGACAGCTGTCTTGACGAGGGGGCGGGGTCAGCTCTCCAATTAGCCATGGAGTCAACCAATCAGCTGCTTGAGGGATTTCAGGAAGCCATTTCCTGAAATAAACACATACAAACTACAACACATAAACTGGGGAACGTAACACTGGGAATACAGATACAATTTTCATCAATAAAATGCAATTGTGTTAGTTATCTGTAGTGTATTGATCTGTTGATCACAGATACCTTTTTAAAAAATTGACTAACAGTGGGCCTCAAGATCTAGCCACAGTCTTTTTGAGAATTACAATTTCCATTGCTAAAATGCTATTGTGTTCGTTGTGCCACCATCGGACACATCGGGCACAGAGCACCCTTGTGCTCTGACACTTTGTGTGGGTTGGGTGCAGAAACGTAGTGAACAGGTCGATTGTAGCGGTTATTCGTTTTGAAGGCGACGCACTTTACAATTATTTCGACCGTGGAGGTTGTTGGAATCATGGTTTCGTGGTAGAAACTGTTGTTGTGCATCATCTCTCAACGCTCCAATACCTGATAATGCACCTTCTAACTGGAGTGAGTACTCCTGGTCAAACTTCAAAACCGAGTGGTCAGGGCTCTTAGTGTGGTGAGCTTTTGATGCCTCAAAAGTTGTGCTTGCAAGCTCTCTGAGTTGTAAGATAGGCAAGCCAACGTGGGCGGCAGGGCCCAAGTAGGTAATGAAGGTGGGATACATGTTCGACAGGAACATTTGTTTAAATGGTAACAGGTCTTCCAGGCCTGTTTCAGTGAGTAGGCCAAAGTAAGCTGAACGAAGCCTATGATAGCAATCCACTGTGAGGCTGGTTGGACGTGCTACTAAATTCTCTAAAACGACATTGGAGGCGGCATATGTATAAAAAAAAATCAGCTCATGAAACATGGGACCAACACTTTACATGTTACGTTTACATTTTTATTCAGTTTAAATTGAACATCACTCAGAATTAGAGAACAGTAATACAGTATAAAATACAAGCTAAAATATGATTTTGCTGAGTAAAAATAGTAGTATATATTTTTTATGTAATTTTTCTTCAAACAAATCAAAACAGTCAGGAATAGTTTGGAATTGTGAACATGAGGTGATAGTAAAATCTCACAATATAATGGAATGGAACAGAATGATAACCTGAGAAATGCAAGACAACCATTCCCCTACAGTGGAGTTATCCTTCTCTTTAAAGGGGCAATCTGCTTTTGCTGCTACCATTCTTGGACATTGAAATGAATGACATACCCATTGATTCTTGAAGAATATTACTCATATAAGCGGTTAGTTCAACTGTCATACCATATCAGAACCCAAAATAAGAGCTTATTTAGATCCTATGTTTGTAAAAAGTAAAGTTAATTAACAAGCACTGTATAGCCTTAAGACATGGTAAATACTATAATTTTGATATCATGAATCAATGCGTCCTTAGCTCTGTCTATGAATTTGAGACTTTCTCCATCCCCATCCCTCTGCTTTTTATCAACACAATAGAGGGGAATCCACTTTGTTGTTGTTTGATTTGCAGATTAAAAACAACTCAAATGCAATTCCGCGCTGTCTCACAAAGTTCTATTGCTTTATGCCACCAAAAGAAAACAATCCAAACTATCAATTAAAACATTAAACAAATCATTCTATGCCATGGCCTTGTTTACATATGTTTAAACTACAATTGCAGGCAGTAAGTAGACAGGAAGGTGGGAAAGAACACTGGTAAGACCTGACAAGACAAGATGAACTGGCAACAGACAAACAGAGAACACAGGTATAAATACACAGGGGATAATTGGGAAGATGGGAGAAACCTGGAGGGGGTGGAGACAAGCACAAAGACTGGTGAAACAGATCAGGGTGTGACATGTTTAACACAATGCGCAATTTTGTCCTAGCGATAGTTTGCAACAATAACCTCTACTTTTAGTGCCTGCAACTATAAGTCTAACGTGTCTCTGGCCCTCTTCGGCATGGCAGCCTTCCCTCTCTGTAGAGGTGAATCAAGGGTGAGACCATGACACTGAAGATGTTAACAATCACCAACATGGGAAAGACATTGCAGTAGTACTCAATACTGAATGACAATGTGGTGTAAACACCAACCACCGGGATGGAGCTCGCCAAGATAATCACCAGGTTAGTTAAGACGATCCCAAAAGCTCTCATCTTATGTGGGTCTGTCTTTCCCTGTTTCTTCTCTCCCCCTCTGCCCCCTTCTACCTCTCCTGGACCAGGCTGCTTCAGCACATGCAGGATGAAGAAGCAGCAGAGAGAAATGACTGCCAACCCAAGGCAATACACACTAACAAGCACATAAGCTGACATTTCTTCATATCCCATTGAAGCGATAGGAGAACATGCAAATGAGAGCAACAACACCCAGACCATGATTGAACAGGCCACCCTGTATCTCCGGAGTCTGTACTTGAGGAAAGCCACAGGTTGGACCACCGCCAGGCAGCGCTCCACACAGATGCAGCTCTGGAGCAGGGGCCTGCAGGTCCAGGAGAGGTTGTAGAGGAAATACACAGCCTGCCGTAGCATTGTAGCCTTCGGGATGAATAGGTAGCTGATCACTTCAAGGAGACCCTCGACACAGAACACCAGCTCCACTGCAAACAGGTTAATAGGGAAGATCTGGGTGGGTTTGAGACCTCCAGAGAGACTTCCACTCAGAGAGAGCCAGAGACACCAGACAAGAGCTGGAGTCCCCACGAGGAAGCACAAGGCCTGGGCAGCACTGAACAGCACTGTCACAACATAGAACTGGTCCACGCAAACATCCCAGTTGTCAAGGTAAGTGTTGTTTCCTGAAGAGGCATTCATCCTGGTGGAACAATATCTGAGCCTACTAAGATATGAGAAAGGGTTGATTAAGCAATTGATCACTTTTTCTTGAAATATACTGTACATATTTGGCAAAATACTGATGCAAAATACTGAGAAGTAAAATAAATAGCCTGAGATACCATACTCAATGACGCTAAAATGTTTTTAAAAAGCCTACCTTAGTTGTTTTGCTAACTCAGACCTTGCTTGATTCACAATATTCGTAGTTCTTTCTCCTGCAGAAGGCAGAGTCCAACCCAATGAAATAACACCTGATGTATGAGAGATTTTAGCCACCTCTCCCTGTCCTGTGTTCTTCCTTACAAGTCACCTGTTGTCCTATTTACATAGTCACACACCTGTGGGCAGTGATAAATTGAGCACCATTGCATTTTATTTGACTAGAAATCAAAACGTATCACGAAGGAACAAAACACACATTTAAAAAGTGTGGATGCATGCACGCACAGACACACACACACACACATACACACACACACACACACACACACACACACACACACACACACACACACACACACACACACACAGATATTACATTTCAACCTGCTCAGTGATTTGCATTTCGCGGCCTGAACAGAAATGGAAGTATTGTCACTCATATCACTCAGCACCTGTCTATCCCAGCCACAGGTTAACCCAGCCACCTGCAAGGACTGACTCTTTCACCTTACATAATCAAATCAGACGTGCTTCAGAAATACACAGTATTAGTCTGTTGTTTGGATTCTGGATCTCTCTCTAATCACATAGTGAATACTTTATAGGTTTGTACTTACAGGTAAACCATATGTGATATCTTCATAAACAAAAACAATCATTCTATGTTTAAACGCAGACCTTTTCTCAAACAAGTGATATTTTTTTATTTGAAGTATTTATTATGATGTAAAATATAGTTACATATCTGTAGTGCTAATAATACTAGAGTGATAATACTATATAGAGTGCTAATGTGTGAAGTGTGTAGTTAGATTTAATAGTATGGTACTATGTTATCATTCAGTAATAAAGTCATTTTATGTTGGCTCAGAAGTAGCTTTTCATTCAGTCATGGTTATGTATGGTAATGACCTCAAAAAGTCCACAACAGTTTCTGAATTCTTGAATGAAAAAAGCCCAGCTGTCCACCAACCGTAAGGCCTTTCACCAAAGCATTCCAGGTATTCCTTTGATTGGCAGACAGCAGGGTGACTGGCATACTGGACCTCGCTAAACTCATGAAAATGACCATGAACAGTTAATAGATAACTGACCAGGAGGGTCGCTAAACATTCCCCCCTCCACTTTGTCCCATGTCCCCGGAGGTCTCTCTTGTCTGCATGGGCATAAAGGGGGCAGAGTGCCCACTCCTAGTAAAGGGTGTTCAGTCTGTGGCAGCGGGCTGTCACTCTGGGGCACAGGGGGTGAGGACAGGGACAGGGGGGAACTGATGGGGACACATGGGGCACAGCGTGTTTCTCTGGTGGATCACTCAGTGACCCAGGGGGTATAGGGGAGTGGGCCGTTTGGAGCCATGTGTCGTGTAAATCAAGATTGACTTTGTTATTTCTTCAAACAATCAATCTTTATTAATAAGAATTGCAATAATGGACCCTACACTCTGAGGTCAAAGATGAGAGCTCAAATGACAAGAAGTGCAGGTACCTTATATAGACAGGCTCTCAATGCAAGCATCTACAAAACATGTGATCTTAGTATGTGTATGTGTGGGGAAAAACAGGACGAACCTGAGGTAAGAGGTACACAATGTGGTTGTCTCTTCCTGTAGCAACTGCTGGTTATTCTCATCTCTTTGAGTGACGACAAAGGACAATAGGTGTCAGACCACCAGGAAATCACTCTAGACATAAATGAACCAGCAAGCACCTTTTGCTGTCTGCTCAGATGATAGATGATTTCAGACCCACACACAGCTACACATAAAAAAGCATGAATATTTCACCCAGCAATCAGATAATACCAGGACATCAACTTTGCGAGACTCAAAATGTCTGCCTTGGTTACTGTGAATGGACTCTGCAGCTCCAAACCTGCCAAACCCAAGGTGTCCAGTCACGAGCCCCCCATGCATGCCCTGGAGCCATCTCCTGCAGTGCTTTGGGGACCACCGTCTGCCACCTCTCCTCTCCTGTAGATAGCTCCTTCCATGCTCTCTGGAGCACGCCATCAGCCAGTCGCAGAGCCTCAAACTATGACCACAGCCCTTTGGGTGCATATGAGAGCTCCTAAACCTCTTCCAACAGAAGTAGTGCTTCTACTGGATGGAGGTCTGTTTCCTGCTCCTGCCTCCATTGAGCCACATCAACAGCCTGCAGCTCACAGCAGACAGTCACTCTCACCTGGCATGCTGAGGCACCGACCCCCATCCTCCGCACACAGCTCTCTCTAAAGGGATGCCTCCCACAGTGGCAGCACCCGCTCACAGGGCCGCTGGGACATGGAATCTGTGTTAGAGGGGAGTTCCCACACCCTGTGTACCACTGTGAAGTGGTACATCTGAAGTTCCTCCAACCAGCGTGTGACCTGCCCCTCTGGCTCTTTGAAAGACATGAGTCCCTGGCGAAAGGAGTGGTAGGTTCCAACAGTGAAGGACAAGCCACATAGATCGTACTTGAAGTGTTTGATGGACTCCACTAAAGTGAGGAACTCTCACAGAGTCACAGTGACAGTCCTAGTGTTTGTTAAATGTTTTGCTCAAGTGCGGCACCACTCCCTGCCCCTCTTGCCCAGCACCCTACACATGCCTACATTGCTCGTATCTGTGTCCAGGATAAAAAGCAAGGTGGGGTAAACAAGAGAACCTTGATCAGTGCGCGCTTGAGGGTGTTGAAAACCTTGTTACAGTCCACTGTCCAGGTGAAGGCCTCCTGTAACTCTTCTGTCCAGGTGAAGGACTCCTGTTATTCCTCTGTCCAGGTGAAGGCCTCCTGTCATCCCTCTGTCCAGGTGAAGGACTCCTGTTACTCCCCTGTCCAGGTGAAGGCCTCCTATTACTACTCTGTCCAGGTGAAGGCCTCCTATTACTACTCTGTCCAGGTGAAGGCCTCCTGTTCTTCCTCTGTCCATGTGAAGGCCTCCTGTTCTTCCTCTGTCCAGGTGAAGGACTCCTGTTCTTCCTCTGTCCAGGTGAAGGCCTCCTGTTCTTCCTCTGTCCATGTGAAGGCCTCCTGTTCTTCCTCTGTCCAGGTGAAGGACTCCTGTTACTCCTCTGTCCAGGAACCTTGTGGTGATAGTGGGCTTTGGCTAAAAGAGCCACGGGTCCAAACTGCCCTGTCTACGCGGACCCTGATCCATTTCTCTGAGCTCTGGGAGACATAGGGCAATCCCTGTGCAGATGGCTTGCCTGGCCACAAGCACAGAAGACCATGTCTGTGTTGCGTGCTACATGCTGTCTGAAGTGCTACATGCTGTCTGTAGTGCTACATGCTGTCTATAGTGCTAAATGCTGTCTATAGTGCTACATGCTGTCTATAGTGTTATATGCTGTCTATAGTGATATATGCTGTCTATAGTGCTACATGCTGTCTTTAATGATATATGCTGTCTATAGTGCTATATGCTGTCTATAGTGCTATATGCTGTCTATAGTGCTATATGTTTTTAATATTTTTTTATTTCACCTTTATTTAACCAAGTAGGCTAGTTGAGAACAAGTTCTCGTTTGCAACTGCGACCTGGCCAAGATACAGCATAGCAGTGTGAACAGACAACACAGAGTTACACATGGAGTAAACAATAAACAAGTCAATAACACAGGAGAAAAAAAAAGGAAAAAGAATAAAAAAGAGTCTACATTGTGTGCAAAAGGCATGAGGAGGTCGGCGAATAATTACAATTTAGCAGATTAACACTGGAGTGATAAATGATCAGATGGTCATGTGTAGGTAGAGGTACTGGTGTGCAAAAGAGCAGAAAAGTAAATAAATATAAACAGTATGGGGATGGGGTAGGTAAATTGGGTGGGCTATTTACCGATGGACTATGTACAGCTGCAGCGATCCGTTAGCTGCTCAGATAGCTGTCAATAGTGATATATGCAGTCTGTCGTGCTATATGCTGTCTATAGTGATACATGCAGTATGTAGTGTTGCATGCTGTACATAGTGCTGCATGCTGTCTATAGTGCTACATTCTGTCTCTAGTGCTACATGCTGTCTATAGTATTTCATGTTGTCTATAGTGCTATATGCTGTCTATAGTACTACATGATGTCTATAATACTGCATGCTGTCTATATTACTACATGCTGTCTATAGTACTATAGTATAGTTTTTTGATCCTTCGATGTCGGCTCTTCCTATCATTGTGAAGCAGAATTCACCAAGCGTTGGATTGTTCACCCACTAATAGGGAACGTGAGCTGGGTTTAGACCGTCGTGAGACAGGTTAGTTTTACCCTACTGATGATGTGTTGTTGCAATAGTAAACTCTCCATGGCATGCTGTCTATAGTTCTGTATTCTGTCTATCGTGCTACATGCTGTCGGTGGTGCTATATGGTGTCTACAGTGTTACATGCTGTCTGTAGTGCTACATGCTGTCTGTAGTGCTGTATGCTGTTTAGCCATAGACCACCACAAACAAAACCCTAAAGAAACCGCCACAAGTAACACACACTGTCAGGACAAGAATAGAGAGAGAACAAAGGGAAAGCCTGGTCATATATCTTGCAGTGCCCAAAACATTACAGGCATTCCTTTGATTGGCCGACACCCGGGAGACTGGCATGCTGGATCCCGCAATATGAAATAATATTCCTATGCTTATAGACACAAAGAGTTGTCATTAGATACTGACAAGCATAAGGTTTGAAATTCCATTAGAGTTCCAACGATAACAGAAACACATGTTAAGTAAAAAAAAAAATTATTTTTGTGTGTGAGTGTGTGTGTGTGTGTGTGTGCAGTTTTCTTTAAAATATTGAAGATCAGAATTAGGCCTTACCCCTATAGAAGCAGTTACAACAGCTGAAAGACAATGATGTCTGTCATGCAAATAGCCAATAAAAACATCAAGCACGTCCAGCTGTTCATGGAAGCTAATGTTTATATCCTGTTAGCCCTGTCAGAGTTTCTATGTTTCCTAATGGTGATACTATTAGCCAAGACAGGTGCATTCATCACTGAAGGGGGATACATATTTGATGACATGAAGTAACCAATGACGGACTGGCCATCTGGAGCACTGGTAGTTTTCCCGGTGGCCACTTCACAATTGGGGTGATGCAACACAAAATATAAATAACCCCAGCCCCTGCTTAAATAAAAGTAACAAAGTGATGTGTGTCTGACTGGCCCAGGGGAGTGGGCTGCCGGCCCTCTGCCACTGTGGTTGGGTATTACATCTGTCAGCTTCTCTCTCCCAGCCAATTACTTTGGGTCCAGTCCATTCTAACTTTACCTGGGCCCCGCCCCTTTCCCATCTCTGTTAAGTGACATTTGAATACATAGTGCAGTGGAGCAAGATGGACAAACAGAGAACAAACGTAAAGGTGCTGAAAAGTGGTTGAAGTCCCTTTCGGCTGATGAAGCATAATATTTACAAATAACAGATTATTCATTTGGCGCCGTTACCAGTCAATCATCTCAGCCTAGTTAGCCTGAAGGAACTGGCAGCAGAGAGGAGAGAGAGAGCAGCCCATTGAGCCCAGTGATACCAGTTCAACTGTTAGTCAAGGTTTTGCTGAATCAAGCGTTCGTCAATGTCGCTTAACGAGAACCGACCAATCACAACCTGGATGGGGTGGGCCATTAAAAAAAGGTTGATGTTGAACTCATTGTTATGCATGAATGGTTATGATTATTGACAAGTTAGTACTTAGCCTTAACAAATTAGAGACTAACCACCAATGTAGACCATTTTTCTTGCACAAGAATTTAATGATGGAACCAAACCTACAAAAATGATAAATGTTGGATGTGTATTTTTTAAACTGCTGTTTTGTCGAATTGGAATTAATATTGTACTCTTGGTATATAGTATACTATTATATGAAATGATGAATATACTAACATTATGTCTTTATTATATTAATATTATACTAACATTCTACTATTATATTAACATTATACATTTGATTTAATGTTATACTAATATACTAATTACTCATCCAGGTTGAGGATAGTGCATAAGCAGTGGACAGTAGATTGAGCCAGAGCCAGGATACCACTGCCACCCCAATTTGTGATTATTTTAAGAGAGCGAAGTCAGGGGACCTAAACATGTTTTTAAGTTCCCACAACCAAAAAAGTATGAAAAGTCTGCTGCAGAAGATTTTCTTTTGTGAAGATGGGACGAACAGGAAGTGGCTGTCACACAGTGAAGAGAACATATGCTTTATTCTGCTTCATTTGTATGGCATTTGCAAAGCCCTTTCTGAATGGAATGGCAGACTGGAAGCAAATCCATCAGAGAGTGGAAGAGCATTATGCATAGAGATTAAGCTGAGGCCTACTTTCTAAGGTCCTCCAACGGTAACATTGAGCGCCTGTTCATCGGCAGTCAGATGTCTGCTCATAGGGAGCAAGTGTGCAGAAGTGCTAGAGTGCATTATAGATGTTGTTAAAAGTCATAGGCAAGAGGGGTCTGAGATACAGAGAAATGCAGTCTGAAGCAGCTTATACGCTAGATGACAGCAGCATCGACCGTGGCAACCTTTTAGAGATGATCATTCTGCTGGGAAAGTGAATGTGTATGAAAAAGCATCTCACTGCCTGCATAGAGAAAAGCAAACAACTGCATGACTCTGGGTCAAGAGGCGGCAGAGACTCTCTAATCACTCTATTATCAAAGACTACCATCGATAATGTCATTACCACCATCCAACACACAATGCAGTTCACCATAGCAACTGAAATCCAGGAAGCTGGTGTGTTTTCAGTCCAGATTGACACTACACAGGCCTGGGGGCGACCCCATCCGGAAGTCCCTCTGCAACTGGATCCCGGACTTCCGGACGGGCCGCCCCCAGGTGGTGAGGTTAGGTAGCAACACATCTGCCACGCTGACCCTCAACACTGGAGCTCCACAGGGGTGCGTGCTCAGTCCCCTCCTGTACTCCCTGTTCACCCATGACTGCATGGCCAGGCATGACTCCAACACCATCATTAAGTTTGCAGATGACACATCAGCGGTAGGCCTGATTACCGACAACGATGAGACAGCCTATAGGGAGGAAGTCAGAGACCTGGCCAAGTGGTGCCAGATTAACAACCTATCCTTCAATGTAACCAAGACTAAGGAGATGGAGGAAAAGGAGGACCGAGCACACCCACATTCTCATCGGTGGTGTTGTAGTGGAGCAGGTTGAGAGCTTCAAGGTCCTTGGTGTCCACATCAACAACAAACTAGAATGGTCCAAACACACCAAGACAGTCGTTAAGAGGGCACAACAAAGCCTATTCCCCTCAGGAAACTAAAATGATTTGGCATGGATCCTGAGATCCTTAAAAGGTTCTACAGCTGCAACATCGAGAGCATTGCCTGGTACGGCAATTGCTCGGCCTCTGACCGCAAGGCACTATAGAGGGTAGTGTGTACGACCCAGGGCTAACCGGGCTAACTGCATTGTCTCCCCCTTTGCTCCCCTCTACCTCTCCGGGACCAGGCTGCTTCAGCACACGCAGGATGAAGAAGTAGCAGAGAGAAATCATGGCCACCCCAAGGCAATAGACACTACTGAGCACATAACCTGTGGCTTCTTCATAACCAAATAAAGAGACAGGAGACAAAAGCGAGCGACAACAGCCAGACCGCGGTTAAACACGCCACTCTGTACCTCTGTATTTGAGGAAAGCCACAGGTTGGGCCACCGCCAGGCAGCGCTCCACACAGATGCAGGTCTGGAGCAGGGGCCTGCAGGTCCAGACGAGGTTATAGAGGACATAAACAGAGTGCCGTAACATGATATTCTGGCTGTATAAGTAGCTGATCACCTCAAGGAGACCCTGGAAACAGAACACCAGCTCCACTGCAAACAGGTTAACAGGGAAGACCTGGGTGGGTTTGAGACCTCCAGAGAGACTTCCACTCAGAAAGACCTAGTGGCACCAGACCAGAGCTGGCGTCCCCAGGAGGAAGCACAGGGCCTGGGCAGCATGGTAAAGACCTGGCACAACATAATCCTGGTCACAAGCAAACATCCCAGTTGTCAAGGTAAGTGAGGTTTTCTGAAGAGTCATTCATTCTTGTGGAACAATATCCGAGCCCACTGAGAGACGAGAGAAGGGAGATTACATGATTCATGACTGAATCTTGTATTTGACAAATTCATATCATGAATTTGACATATTCCAATGCCAGTTGATTCTGGCGCAAACACATAACAATACTTTGATATACAGTAAGTAGGTCACCTGTTGTGTCAGTCAAAATATTGTGCATTGTCTCAGAATGTCTGAATGAAAATATGAAGAGGAGAATAAAAATGGTTGGAATGAACATAACATGTTGAAATGTAAAATAACCTACCTGTTTGTGGTGTTCTCTCCTGTAGAAGACAGAGTCCAACCAGATGGAATAACACCAACATGTATGAGTGACTTTAGCCAAAGTTCTCTGTCCTGTGTTCTTCCTAACAAGTCACGTCTTGTGTTATTTACATACGTACCCTTGTGGGCACTGATGAGTTTTGCACCATATTGATGAACAAAACAGATGAATACAATGCAAATGCTGCACACACAGACACGCGCACACACACACACACACACACAATTACACACACAGATACAATTACATCCTGCTCAGTGATTTGCATTTTGTCCTGAGCATAAATATAAGCATCATTAGTCATATCACTCAGTACCTGTCTGTCCCAGCCACAGGTTAACCCAGCCACCTGCAGGGGCTGACTCTGTCACTTTACATAATCAAGTCATATGGGCTTCAGAAATACACAGTACTAGTCTGGTTCTGTGGTTTGGATTCTGGATCTCTCTCTAATCACATAGTGGATACAGTATAGATTTGTACTTACAGGTCAACCAAATGTGATATCTATATATACAAAAATAAACAATCATTCTGCGTTTTAACACACACTCATAAACAGTTACACATAACTGACCAGGAGGGTGCTACAGAGTCCCCCCACCACTAAGTCCCTTGTCCCCAGAGGTCAAAGGTTGTTCAGTCTGTGGTAAGGGGCAAGCTGGGGGACTGGGGATGAGGACGGGGACAGGGGGGTGTAAATGATGGGGGCTCAGCCTGTTTTTCCGGTGAACCATTCAGTGACACAGGGGGTACAGGGGCGTGGGCTGTCTGGAGCCATGTCTGAGGAGCCTGGGTGTGTGGTGGAATGTCATTGCCAGTGGGAGGGGTTGTTGGGGTCCCTGGTGTTTGTGGGTTGAAGAGGCCCCTTTTATGGGGCTAACCTATCTCGGTGCAGTGCCACCTTTCTGCCCCTGGGATGCAGCTGAACCCGGTACACCACCTCTTCCATACTCTCCAGGACCCTGCAGTGCCCCACCCATTGACTGTCCAGCTTGGGGCAACAACCTTTCTTTCTCAGAGGGCTGTAGACCCAGACCAGCTCCCCAGCCTCAAAGTAAACATTTTATTTTATTTTCTGCCTCACATCTGCATTCTGCAGCTCCTCCTTGGCCAAGATGTTAGCTGACTCCAGGCTCTCCTGGTCTCCTGGCATACTCCTGCCCGGGAGAACAGGAGGACTATCAAGGGGACCCCCGAACCCGGTAATCATCTTTCTCTTTCAGGTGTACAGTAGGTGGAGTCTTGGACAGTGGTGCAGCACGCCATGAGGACCATGGGCAGGTGCTTTTCACAGTCACAAGGGTGTTTGGCAGTGATGATGGCCAGCTGCTGTGATAGCGTTTTGTTGAAGCACTGCACGAGACCATCACACTGTGGGTGAAGTGGAGTGGTGTGTGTCTTGTGCAAACCCAGCTGCGAACACATGGTGGCGAACACATGGGACTAAACATTTATTTGAAAGAACTCTGCGGCTCCAAACCTGCCGAACCCAAGGTGTCCAGTCACTACTCCTCCATACATGCCCTGGAGCACAGTCTCCTGCAGTGCTTAGGGAACCATCACCTAACACCTCTCCTCTCCTGTAGATGGCTCCTTCCATGCTCGTTGTAGCATGCCATCAGCTAGCTGCAGATCCTCAAACTTTGACCACATCCCTTTGGTTGCATGTGAGAGTTCCTCCACCTCGTCCAACAGGAAGAGCTCCACTGCCTGCAGGTCTGTGTCCTGCCTGTAGGTCTGTGTCTGTGTCCTGCTCCAGCTGCTGCCTCCATTGAGCCACGTCAACATCCTACTGCTCACAGCAGACCGGCACTCTCACCTGGCATGCTGAGCCACAGACCCCCTCCTCTGCTCATAGCTTTCTCTCACGGGTTTCTTTCCACTCACAGTGGTGCCACCCGCTCACAGGGCCGACGGAACATGGAGTCAGTGTTAGGGGGTGTTCCCCCGCGCTGTGTACCACTGTGAAATCGTATATCTGAAGTTCCTCCAACCAGAGTGCGACCTGCCCCTCTGGCTATTTGAAAGACATAAATCACTGGAGAGAGGAGTGGTCAGTTCTTATAGTGAAGGACAAGCCACACAGGTAGTACTTGAAGTGTTTGATGGTTTCCACTAAAGCGAGGAACTCTTGCAGGATGAGAGTAGCAGTGCTCGTGTTTGGTGAATGTTTTGTTGAAGTACGTCACTCTCTGCACTCTCTGCACCTCTGGGTCCACCTGGGCCAGCACCCGACCCATGCCCACATTGCTTACATCTGTGTTCCAGGATAAAAAGCAATGTGGGGTCAGGTGGGCAAACATGAGGGCCTTGATCAGTACACGCTTCAGGGTGATGAAGGACTCCTGGTAGTCCACTGTCCATGTTAATGCATCCTGTCAATCCGCTGTCTATTTGAGAGCCTCCTGGTACTCCTCTGTCCATGTATTGGCCTGATACTTCAGCAGGAGGTTCAAGAGAGCGACGACACCAGAGAAGATCTGTACAAACCCTCTTGTAGTATGAGGCCAGGCCCTGGAAGCTCTTCAGGTGCTGCTGGTTATCAGCATCTGCTGTTCTCAAACAACCCACACTTTGTTTTCCATAGTGCTGATTCCCTCTTCTCCCACTTGGTGCCCCAAGAAGAAAACCTCTCTGCTCATGAAGTAGCACTTCTCAGGTTGGAGCTTCAGGTCTATGACAGCCCCCCTCTCCAACACTCTCCATAGCTGATGTGAGTAAGACATTTAAACAGGTTAACATTCACAAGGCCGCAGGGCCGCAGGCGCGTATTCAGAGCATGCGCTGACAAGCTGGTAAGTGTCTTCACTGACATTTTCAACTTCTCCCTAACCCAGTCTGTAATACCTACATGTTACGAGCAGACCACCATTGTCCCTGTTCCCAAGAAAGCCAAGGTAACCTGCCTAAATGACTTCCGCCCCATAGCACTCACATCTGAAGCCATAAAGTGCTGTGAAAGGCTGGTCATGGCTCATATCAACACCATCATCCCAGAAACCCATAGACCAATTTGCATGCCGACCAACAGATCTACAGATGACTCCACTCCACATTGCCCTTTCCCACCTGAGGAACAGGCAGTCATATGTGAGAATGCTGTTTGTTGATTACAGCTCAGCATTCAACACAGTAGTGCCCTCCAAGCTCATCACTAAGCTACGGACCCTGGGACTTAACACCTCCCTCACCAACTGGATCCTGGACTTCCTGACTGAGCCTCAACCAGGTGGTAAGGTTAGGCAACAACACAACTGCCACAGTGACCCTCAACACAGGGGCTCCTCAGGGGTGTGTGCATAGTCCCCTCTTTTACTCCCTGTTCATCCATGAATCCAAAATCATTAATAAGTTTTATGGCGACAAAAGTGGTTGGCCTGATCACCGACAACAATGAAACAGCCGACAGGGAAGAGGTCAGAGACCTGGTAGTGTGATGGTAGGACAACAACATCTCCCTCAACTTGAGTAAGACAATGAAGCTGATGTTGGACTTCAGGAAAAGGAGGGCCATACCCCATCCATATCGATGGGGCTGTAGTGGAGTGGGTCAAGAGCTTGAAGATCCTTGGTATTCATCACTAAGAAACTATCATGGTTCAAACACACCAAGACAGTCGTGAAGAGGGCATGACTATGCCTATTCCCCGCAGGAGACTGAAAAGATTAGGTATGAGTTTTCAGATCCTCAAGAATCCTTACTGGTATGACAACTGGTATGGCAACTGCTCAGCATCCGACAGCAAGGGCTACATAGGGTAATGCATACTGCCTAGTACATCAATGTGGCTAAGCTTCCTTCCATCCAGGACCTCTATACCTGGCGGTGTCAGAAGAAGGCCCTAAACATTGCCAAAGACTACAGCCACCCAAGTGACAGACGGTTCTCTCTGCTACCACACGGCAAGCAGTGCCAAAGCAGCAAGTCTAGGACCAAAAGGCTGCATAACAGCTTCTACCCCCACGCCATAAGACTGCTTAAAAGTTCATCAAATTTCTACCCGTACTATTTGCATTGACCACCTTATTTTATCCATATTTATTCTTATTTTTCTCTGTTTATTATCTATGCATAGTCACTTTATCCCGAAAATATACAGTACCAGTCAAAGGTTTGGACATACCTACTCATGCCTAGGTTTTTCTTTATTTTTATTATTTTCTACATCGTACAGAAAATTATTGAAGACATCAAAACTATGAAATAACACACATGGAAGCAAGTAATAACCAAAGAAGGGTTAAACAATTAAAAATATATTTTATATTTGAGATTCTTCAAAGTAGCCACCCTTTTCCTTGATGACAGACTTGCACACTCTTGGCATTCTGTCAACCATCTTTTATTTTATTATTTGTACTTTGTATTATGTTAACCAGATTAACCAAATTCATCTCCTGTACTTATGCACACACACACACTAGAAAGACAGAGATGCAATTTCAAACTGCTAAGTCATTTGCATTTTGCCCTGAGCAGAAATGGAAGCATCATCACATGTGACTTAGCACCTGTCTGCCCCAGCCACAGGTTAGACCAGTCACCTGCAAGGGCTAACAGTTTCACATCACATGGACTTCAGACATACACCATATTAGTCTGTTGTTCGGATGCTGGATCTCTCTCTAATTACATAATGAACACAGTGTAGGTTTGTTCTTACAGGTGTGATGTGTGATGTATTCATATAAAAATATATATTTTCTATGTTTAATCATTTTTCAAATAAGATAAAGAGTCACATATCTGTAGTGCTAATGAAATAAAGTGTGTTACTTTGGTCTTTAAAGAACAGGAAACACACAATACGAGAGGTAATTAGTGGATCTGGAGAGGTGTAACACTTAATGTAAAACTAGTTTTATCATCAATGGAATGAAGATTATAAACACAGAGATAGACAATGTTATTATTACACATTTTTTCAAGTTACTGTGGTTTTTCAAGGCAACGTAAGAAATGTAGTTTTCACTCTACCGTCTGCGTTTTATTCTTATTGGGGGAATAATGCAAGTCTATACCTTTGTACAGGGTTGGCACCGACAGTATGCTTAGAAGGGTGGTCAAAACAATATGACACTCATCTAGACTAGACTATATTTGACTAATCTATTGACATTTGAATTTATGTGCATCAGGCCATGCATACATCGGTCACTGAGGGGCAAAGGTTTGAGAAGAGACCACTAAAACCATAGTTAAGGCTGAGATTGTAATGGTAGTTGAATTCCTAACCACTAGGAGCATTGGCTGTACGGCGGGAAATTGTTCAACTCTCAGACTATCGATCCTGACAGAATAAGAGCAAATCTTAGATACTAATTACTAGTCTGCAGCTAGAAATTGTTTACCTGGGACGCAAAGACCGACAACCGCCGAAACATCTATTCTATAAGAACCCAAGACACGGCAAAATAATGGGAGAAACTCCCCAAATACAGATGAGCCAAACTTGTAGGATTATACGCAATAAGACTGAAGACTGGAATCGCTGCCAAGGCTCCTTCAACAAAGTCCTTAGTAAAGGGCCTGAATTCTTATTGTAAATGTGATATTTCTGTTTTGATCATTAATAAATTGACACCATTTTTATTTTATTTTTTACAGCTTTTGGTTTAACATTTTGGGTATTGCGTGGATTGATGAGGAAAACATCTATTTCATGAATTTTAGAAGGAGGCTGTAAAGTAACAAAATATGTAAAAAGTGAAGGGCTATGAATTTTATCCAAACGCACTGCACTTCCATAGATTTTATCAGCTGGTACCAGGGGAGGCCTGTGGGTGTCCAACAGTAGTCTAGTCAAGAAAGCATCATGCAAAATATATTGGCACGACTTTCAAAGTCCTAATATCTCTGAGCCTCTCATAATAATCAACTGTCTTTCCTGTAGTTGTTTGTCTTGCAAACACACGTTGTGCGCAAACTAAACAATGTGCAAAAGAACGGCGGTAACACACACACACAACACTGTTGTTGTGAGGATTCTCGATACCAAGACGTCTCGTGAAAACAATGACGTGATGACGCGATAAGATTTTTAACATAGCAAGAACGAGCTGTGGCTCAAATAAGCCTGACATTCACGCTTACCATACAGAGTTGAAATGTCCCACCAACATATTGAAATAAATAACATTGCTTGTGAACTTCAGAGCTGTAACGATTTGACACTTCGGCTTTGAGTAAAGGCAAGAACGAATGCAAACTGGTTGTCATCACTCCTGCTTGATACTCTACACATCTTGGCTGATGTGAAACAACGTCATCATCTCGTAGTTTTTTCCTCCAGCGAGCACTCATTGGCTATCGCTGATGACATCCTCAAAACTTGCCGTTGCACATCTCACACTACTAAATCATTGCACATTTTGGGCCGATGAAATCAAACATGTTTGAATATATCGTGACGACATTGATGGCTTAAATACGGGTTCGGTGGGTCTTTGACCCACTCACATTAAATGAGTGTTGGTGTGGGCCGCACACCCCGAGTAAGGCAACGACAGGGATTTTTTAACTGATCTCAGAAAGACTTGTCTATGACAGCTACATTTTGACCAAAATTGTGCGGTGTACAATGGCTTAATGTGCAGTGTCTCCTGACTTTATAGTATGCATTGAGGTGGTACCATCCAGCACATTAAGTAGGGAGTGTATTTCACACCGTTCTCCTCCATTGAGATGACGTCTTCTCAGGGTGCGTCAACATCACCATTTCAATGGTAGTTCAACTGCTAAGCGCAGAAAAAGCTACATTTACTACTAAAAGACCAAAATGTATAACTTTTGCAACAAAGTGTCAAACTAAGCCTGAAACATTTGGTGTTCGATGTATCCCAAAAACAGTAAAATGTTGAGTCAAATATATTTTCTTTGTGTGTCAGTGTGTAGTTCTCTTTTAAAACCAAAATATTGACAATCAGAATGAACTCCAGAATTAGGCCTTAGTCCTGCAGAGTCAGTTACAACAGATAAAAGACCATGTTGGCTGTCATGCAAATAGTCAGTGAAAACATCAGGCAGTTCTCCATGTTCATTGAAGCAACTGTTTTATTTCTAGTAGACCCTGTTCCGGTTTGCATGTTTCCTATTGGTTATACAAGTAGCAAAGACCTGCATTCATCACTGAAGGGGGATACATATGGGATGACATGCTGTAATCACAAGTGACAGATAGACCGGGAACTGAACTGTTTATTCAATCAGATTTTCTTTTTTTTCTCCACACATCTTTAAAAAATACAGCAATATATTTCAAAATAGAAAACCACTCAGAAGTTGTCAGACATAGGTGTATAGGTGGCAGGGAAGTCAGGCGCAGGAGAGTCAAAAGGAGTGTAAAATGGAGTCTTTTAATAAAGTCCACGGAGTATGCTCCATCACACTAAAATGTACACATACAAACAAACATGGGTACGAGGACCCCGACGCACACCTATGCAACTACACTAACAATAGAACAATCTCTGACAAAGACATGAGGGGAAACAGAGGGTTAAATACACAACAGGTAATGAATGGGATTGAAAACAGGTGTGTGGGAAGACAAGACAAAACCAATGGAAAATGAAAAAAGGATCAATGATGGCTAGAAGACCTGTGACGTCGAACGAGGAGCACCGCCGAACGAGAGGCAACGACTTCGACAGAAGTCAGGACAGAAGTAGAGAATCAACTTCCATACCAACCTGGACTCAGGGGTACATGTAACATAGTAGAATATCACAATGTATCTCCCTTATTTCATTTAGATGAACAGATATAAAAGGACAAATGTAATGGACATTTAACATACACTATTTATTTACTTTAACCATTAACTACTTACTAAAAAGGTCAAAACCTCTAAATAACATGGAAAATATGATTTAAATATTTAGAGCAGATAGATAAAGCGAGAAATGCAGGACAACCATTCCCCTTTACTCTTAGAAACAATGGTTCTGTGGCTGTCCTCTTAGGAGAACCCTTTTTGGTTACAGGTATTATTTTTTTGAGGATCCTTGTACAACCTTCTGAGGAAAGGGTTCTACCTCGACCCCAAAATGATTCTACATGGAACCAAAAGGGGTTCTTCAAAGGGTTCTACTATGGGCAGAGCCGAGGACCCTTTTTGGTGCTCGTTATTTTTTGTTTCTAAGACTGTACAGTGGAGTTGTCCTTTCTTCAACCCCCTATGCAGGGCAGCTCTGCAGTGGTAGAAGAGGGACTGAGTTAAGCTAACATGCTGAAGGAGAAAGCAATGGGAGTCAGAAGACACCTGAATGATCTCAAAGAAATATGATCCTGAAGGATTGCCCTGATGATCGTAGGAGAGTAGTTCAGCATCAAGATTAACAGGATGATCTTGACAGTACTAGAGGCTCTTCTCTTCATAATGTTCCCTCCCTCCTCTTTTTCACTCCCTCCATCCCCTTGACTGGACCTGCTCAGAACCCTCAGTATGAAGACTGGTGTCCATGTCAATGAACAGGATCCCAGCAACGATACCGGCATTGAATCAGAACAGTAGAACTCTAACACAAGTAGGCAGAGTTTCAGCAACCATTTCACGATCACACAAAGACCACAGGGTGGACCACAGCCAGGAAGCTCTCCACACAGATACAGCACTGGAACAGGGGCCATCCGACCGTGACCAAGCCAATATATCTACCCCCTGGCAGAATGAAGAGTAAAACGTTTGATGAAGAGGATGTTGGTGACCAATAGAGGTGAGTAGAGGCAATAGAGAAGCTCCATGACAGACTGGTTGATGGTGAAGATCTCCTGGTTCACCAGGACAGAAGGGCCATCCTCCACCAGCCACAGGTACAGGTGTTGGTGACCAGGCCCAGGAGGAAGTTGAACACCTCGGTTCCCAGGTAGACTGGCAGACAGGTGGGCCACACCCAGTACCAGGAGTCATAATAGTCAAATGCCCCGGTGTGGTTAAACCTGACAGGATCGGGGGAAAGAGGAGTTTGGTTCCTTCATTGCTGCATTTCCTCTGTTACTTTAATCTCAGGATAATAGGAAGAGCTGCGATAACACAGTGTAAAATGCAAGTCTTGTCATCACAGGAAGTGTGATTAAATACTCAGAGATAGACAATGTTATTATTTCAAATTGATTGAAGATACTGTGGTTTTTAAAGACAAGAGTTTACACTGTACCTTCTGTGGTTTGTTCTTATCGGGGAAGAATGAGCATCTCTACTCCAAGTGTTATGATTTAGCTCCAACAATATGATGTGAAGAGTGCTCAGAAAATAATGATGCTCATCTAGACTAGCCTATATTGACTAATGTATTGACATTTGAATTGTTGTGCATCTGCCATTAAAATAGTCAACGCATTGTCAGGGCTAGAATGTTGCATTACGATGACACCATCAGTCAAGTACAGTCACTCTCAATACATTAAAAACAAATGTGACAGTCAGGGACCTTTAAATCCAAAGTAGAACATAACATGAAGAAGACAATGCATGACATAATGCTGATGCTAAATTAATCGGCCTAATCTCATTTCAAGACACCCCATCCTAATAACAATTGTATACTAACTAAAGAAAAGCAATATTCACCATACATGCTAAACAAGTGATGCAGGGTTAGCTAAAGGGGAATTATGTGATTGCTGCATCCATTCGTATAATGGATTTATTCATGAAATATACCCATTGATTCCCATTGATATGCCCATTGATTCTTGAAGAATATAACTTAGCAATGACTCATGAGCTTCGTTCATCTGCCATACCCTTTCTGAACCCAAAATAAGAGATAGTTTTACTCCTTTGTTTGCAAACAACATGAATGTTAACAAACACTGTATACCCTCAACATTTGAGTATCTCCTGCATCATCCCTTAGCTTTTTACCAAAACAGTGGTGGGCCATTGGCTTTAACAAATACTCTAATGATAATGTGTTGTATCTCACAAATGCTATTGCTGCATACCACCAAATTAAAACAATGAAAACTGTGTACCAAATAAAATATTACCTACATTTTTCTATGCTTTTGATTTGTCTACGTACGTTTAAACTTCAGTTCCAGGCACTAATAAGTTAGGCTGCACCCCGGTATTTTCAGAAGAATTCAAATTAAATGCATGTTTAACTCAAAGCTCTATATTCTCTTAAAGGAAGTTTATCTGAAAATATTGTACTTTTAGTGCCCACAACTGTCAGTCTAACGTGTCTCTGGCTCTCTACGACATGGCAGCCTTCCCTCTCTGTAGAGGTGCATCAGGGGTGAGACAATGACACTGAAGATGTTAACCATCAATAACAAGGGGAAGATATTGCAGTTGTGGTCAAGACTGTATGACACGGTGGCGTAACCAATGACAACTGGGATGGAGCTTGCCAAGATAATCACCAGGTTGGTTAAGATGATCCCAAAAGCTCTCATCTTATGTGGGTCTGTCGTCCCCTGTTTCTTCTCTCCCCCTCTGCCCCCCTCTACCTCTCCTGGACCAGGCTGCTTCAGCACACGCAGGATGAAGAAGCAGCAGAGAGAAATAATGGCCACCCCAAGGCAATAGACACTAATGAGAACATAACCTGCGTTTTTTTCAAAACCCATTATAGTGGTAGAACATACAAAAGAGAGAGTCAACACCCAGATCAACGTTGAACTTGCCACCCTGTACCTCCGACGTCTGTACTTGAGGAAAGCCACAGGTTGGGCCACTGCCAGGTAGCGCTCCACACAGATGCAGCTCTGGAGCAGGGGCCTGCAGATCCAGGAGAGGAGATAGAGGACATATTTAGCCTGCCACAACACGATGTTCTGGCTGAGTAGGTAGCTGACAACCTCAAGGAACTCCTGGACACAGAACATCAGCTCCACTGCAAACAGGTTAACAGGGAAGACCTGGGTGGGTTTGAGACCTCCAGAGAGACCTCCACTCATAGAGAGCCAGAGGCACCAGACCAGAGCTGGCGTCCCCAGGAGGAAGCACAGGGCCTGGACAGCACCGTACAGCATTGGCACAACATAGCCCTGGTGAAAGCAAACTGTCCAGCTGGTTATGTAAGTGTGGTTTCCTGAAGAGGCACTCATCCTTGTGGATCAATATCTGAGCCCACTGAGATGTGAGAGGAGAGATTAAGTTTCATTACTTTATGTTTTAATATATTATTGGCAAAATACTGATACAAAATACTGATGCAAAATACTAATGCAAAATACAAAAGCAGTATACTGATGTGTATTTAACCAGGCAAGTCAGTTAAGAACAAATTATTATTTTACAATGACACCCTTCCCCAACCAAACTGGGCCAATTATGCACCGCCCTACGGGACCCCCAATCATGGCCGGATGTGATTGCGCCTGGATTTTAACCTCAGACTGCTGCGCCACTCGGGAGCCCGATGTAAACATTCATAAAAAATACTTAGATATACATAGGTCTACTGTGTTGTTAGTCAAAGTATTGTGCATTGTCTCAGAAAGTCTGAATTAACACAAGATATAAAATGGTTAGCCGAAGATAACATACTCAATGATGTTAAAAAGCTAAATAACCTACCTTAGTTGGTTTGGTAACTCAGAACTGGCTTTGTGATATTTGTACTTCTCTCTCAAGGAGAACTCTGAGACCAACCCGATGGTACAACACCTACATGTATGAGTGACTTTGGCCAAAGCTCTCTGTCCTGTGTTCTTCCTCACAAGTCACGTGTTGTGTTATTTACATACACACACACCTGTGAGCAGTGATGAATTGAGCACCATTGCATGTTCGGTTTACAACGAGTACATTTTATTTGGTTAGAAATCCTATCACCATGAACGAAACACAGATTAACCAAATGCACTCATGCATAAACACACACACACACACACACACACACACACACACACACACACACACACACACACACACACACACACACACACACACACACACACACACACACACACACACACACACACACACACACACACACACACAGACAGATGGAATTTCAACCTGCTCAGAGATTTGCATTTGGCCTGAGCAGAAATGGAAGGATCATCACTGATATCACTCAACACCTGTCTGTCCCAGCCACAGGTTAACCCAGCGACCTGCAAGGACTGACTCTTTCACCTTACATAATCAAATCATATGGGTTTCAGACATACAACGTATTAATACGATGTTTTGCAATCTGGATCTCGCTAAACTCTTTGAAACTCATAAACGTGACCACAAACTCATAAACCGTTACAGATAATTGTCGCCACAGAGTCCCCCCACCATAGAGTCCCTTGTCCCTGGGGGTCTATTCTTTCTGCACGGGCATAATGGGGTTAGTGTCCACTCATGACAAAGGGTGTTCAGTCTGTGGTAGGGGGCTGTCACTCTGTAGGACAAGGACAAGGGGGAAAGGATGAGGTTACAAGGGGCACAGTCTGTGTTTCTGGTGAACCACTCAGTGGCACAGAGGGAACAGGGGGAATCTGGAGCCATGTCTGAGGAGCCTGGGTGTGTGGTGGAATGTCATTGGAGAGGAAGGGGTTGTAGGGGCAAAGAGGCTCCTTTTTATGGGGCAAACTTATTCCCGTTGCAGTGCCACCTTTCTCCCCCTGGTAGGTAGCTGGACCCAGTACACCATCTCTTCAATTCTCTCCAGGACCCTGCAGTGACTGTCCAGCTTGGGGCAACAACCTTTCTTTGTCAGGGGGCTGTAAACCCATACCAGCTCCCCAGCCTCAAAGTGCACGTTGTAGTTTGTTTTCTGCCTCACATCTGCATTCAGCAGCTGCTCACTGGTGAAGGTGTGGACTGTCTCCAGGCATTCCTGGTCTCCTGACATATCCAGCCAGAGAAAACAGGAGGGCTATCAAGGGGAACCCCAAACCTGGTGATCATCTTTCTCTATCAGGTGTAGAGTCGGTGGTATCTTGGACAGTGGTGCGGCACGCCATGAGAACCATTGTCAGGTGCTTGTCTCAGTCACACTGGTGTTGGCAGAGATGATGGCCTGCTGCTGTGAAAACATTTTGTTGAAGCGCACCACGAGACCATCGCTCTGTGGGTGAAGCAGGGTGGTGTGTGTCTTGTGAATACGCAGTCACTCACATACGGTGACGAACATCGCTGTGAATGGACTCTACAGCGCCAAACTTCCCGAACCGATAGTGTCCAGTCACTGGTCCTCCATGCATGCCCTGTAGAGCAGTCTCCTGCAGTGTTTTGGGAACCATCATCAGCTAACACTTCTCCTCTCCTGTAGATGGCTCGTTCCATGCTCACTGTAGCACGCCATCAGCCAGCCGCAAAGCCTCAAACTTTGACCACAGCCCTTTGGTTGCATAGGAGAGCTCCGACACCTCTGCCAATGGAAAGAGTGCCTCCGCTGGCTAAAGGTCTTTGTAATTCTCTTGCTTCTAACTCCATTGAGACACATCAACAGCCTGAAGCTCACAGCAGCCTGAAGCTCACAGCAGACAGACACCTGGCATGGTGAGGCACAGACCACTTCCTCTGCACATTGCTCTCTCTCAATGGTCTCTTTCCACTCACAGTGGCAGCACCTGCTCACAGGGCAGACGAGAGATGGAGTCCGTGTTAGAGGGGCGTTCCCCTGCCCTGTGTACCACTGAGAAGTCGTACATCTGAAGTTCCTCCAACCAGCATGCGACCTGCCCCTCTAGCTCTTTGAAAGACATGAGTCCCTGGAGAGATCAGTTATTGGTCAGTGATTGGTTATTACAGTGAAGGGCAAGTCACACAGGTAGTACTTGGAGTGTTTAATGGACTCCACTAAAGCGAGGAACAGGATGAGATTAACAGTGCTCGTGTTGAATGTTATGCTGAAGTATGTTACAACACTCTGCCCCTCTGGGTCCACCTGGGCCAGCAGCCCACCCATGCCCACATTGCTCACGCCTGTGTCCAGAATAAAAAGCAAGGTGGGGTCAGGGTGGGCAAGCACGAGGGCCTCGATTAATGCATGCTTGAGTGTGTGGTAGGCCTCCTGGCACTCTGCTATCCATGTGAAGGTCTCCTGGCACTCTGCTGTACATGTGAAGGCCTCCTGGCACTCTGCTGTCCATGTGAAGGCCCCCTGGCACTCTGCTGTCCATTTGAAGGCCTCCTGGCACTCTGCTGTCCATGTGAAGGCCTCCTGGCACTCTGCTGTCCATGTGAAGGCCTCCTGGCACTCTGCTGTCCATGTGAAGGCCTCCTGGCACTCTGATGTCCATGTGAAGGCCTCCTGGCACTCTGCTGTCCATTTGAAGGCCTCCTGGCACTCTGCTGTCCATTTGAAGGCCCCTGGCACTCTGCTGTCCATGTGAAGGCCCCCTGGCACTCTGCTGTCCATGTGAAGGCCTCCTGGCACTCTGCTGTCCATGTGAAGGCCTCCTGGCACTCTGCTGTCCATTTGAAGGCCTCCTGGCACTCTGCTGTCCATGTGAAGGCCTCCTGGCACTCTGCTGTCCATGTGAAGGCCTCCTGGCACTCTGCTGTCCATGTGAAGGCCCCTGGCACTCTGCTGTCCATGTGAAGGCCTCCTGGCACTCTGCTGTCCATGTGAAGGCCTCCTGGCACTCTGCTGTCCATGTGAAGGCCTCCTGGCACTATGCTGTCCATGTTAAGGCCTCCTGGCACTCTGCTGTTCATGTGAAGGCCTCCTGGCACTCTGCTGTCATGTGAAGGCCTCCTGGCACTCTGCTGTCCATGTGAAGGCCTCCTGGCACTCTGCTGTCCATGTGAAGGCCTCCTGGCACTCTGCTGTCCATGTGAAGGCCTCCTGGCACTCTGCTGTCCATGTGAAGGCCTCCTGGCACTCTGCTGTCCATGTGAAGGCCTCCTGGCACTCTGCTGTCCATGTGAAGGCCTCCTGGCACTCTGCTGTCCATGTGAAGGCCTCCTGGCACTCTGCTGTCCATGTGAAGGCCTCCTGGCACTCTGCTGTCCATGTGAAGGCCTCCTGGCACTCTGCTGTCCATGTGAAGGCCTCCTGGCACTCTGCTGTCCATGTGAAGGCCCCCTGGCACTCTGCTGTCTATTTGAAGGCCTCCTGGCACTCTGCTGTCCATGTGAAGGCCTCATGGCACTCTGCTGTTCATGTGAAGGCCTCATGGCACTCTGCTGTCCATGTTAAGGCCTCCTGGCACTCTGCTGTCCATGTGAAGGCCTCCTGGCACTCTGCTGTCCATGTGAAGGCCTGGTTCTTCTTCAGCAGGCGGATCAAGGGAGCGGCGACACTAGAGAAGATCCCTACAAACCCACTTGTAGTGTGAGGCCAGGCCCAGGAAGCTCTTCAGTTGCTCCGGGTGGTCAGCTTCTGCTGGTCTCAGACAGCCCAAACTTTTTCTTACATACTGCTGATTCCCTCTTCCCCCATTTTTCTCAACAAGGACACCTCTCTCCTCATGAAGTAACACTTCTCAGGGTGAAGCATCAGGCCTACGACAGCCACTCTCTCCAACACACTCCGTAGACTGGAAGGAGCTGCCATGGGCCAGGATGTTGTCGAGGTAGACCGGACACTCCTGTCCTGGCAGAACCAACCATCACCCTATCCATCCAATGCTCAAAAGTAACTGGGGCGTTGCATAGGCTGAAGCACAGGGGGGAGAACCAGGAAGACCCTCTAACCAAGTCCAGTGATGTCACCTTTAGTCCACACAGAATGTCAGCATGCCCCCCTTCTTAGGAACCATCGCTAATGGTGCAGCCCAGGAGTTGTCTGAGGTCTCTATGAAGTCTGCACCACTGCATATCCAATACAGCCTTGTGTGCTGCCTCCTGGCGTGCCAGCGGGATAAGGGGGGACACAGCTTTATGGGTTGAACGTCCCCTGTGTGGATCTCGTGCTGCACCAGATGAGTCTGACCCACCTCCTCTTCAATCTGTCTCTGAACTCTAACAGCAACTTTCTCCGCTGTTCATAGTTCCTCCCCCATATTTCCTTCACTGTGGACAGTATCCTCCCCTCTCCCTTCTGGGGTAGCTTGGCTGGGAGGGGGGTGGGTGACAGGGAGCTGGGGCAAAGACACACAGATGTGGGGGAGTGGTTGCAGCCATGGGTCTACGCTGCCTTGACAGCCTGAGTAAGGGGGTCGTTGGGCTGCAGGCCCTCAATGGAAGCTCAGGGTGCACCCGTCTAGGACTAGCTGACAGCGTGTACTCCTAAGAAAGTCTAACCCCAGAATACACAGACTTCTGTACAGACACCACCCCCATAGGATGATGAAAAGTCCTGCCCCTTACTCTACGAGTCATTATCCTCTTCCCTTTCATGGTTGAAAGCTGTGATTGTACGGAACTGCAAAACTGTGGGCTCAAACTGAGTCCAACCTGGTGCAACATCTGGCCTCACCAGGGTTAGCTATGGACCCAGTGTCTTCCAGGACAGAGCAGGGCACCCCCTCCACAGTGATATGACAAAACTCCCCAACACAGGTCTGGCCCGACCACAACAGCAGGCTCCATCCACATGCTGTCATCTTCTCCTTTGGGAAGTGGAGCCTTGCTCCAACGTGCCACTTGGCTCCTCCTGGCAATGGTGGGGTTTGGAAAAGAGAGTCAAATGTCCACACCGCCTCATCTATGTGGAACCTGAGCTGTTTCCCTGGGAGACATGGGGCCACCCCTGCCCAGATGGCCTGGCTGGCAACATCCCCAGCAGACCATGTGGCCAGAGTGTGTGTTGCGTTGTATTGGTAGTTGTACTATATGCTGTCGGTAGAGCTACATACTGTATGTAGTACTATATGCTATCTCTAGTGCTATATGCTGTCTGCAGTGTTATATGTTATCTGTAGTGCTACATGCTGTCTGTAGTGCTTCATGCTGTCTGTAGTGCTATATGCTGTCTGTAGTGAAACATGCTGCCTACTGGGTTATACGGTGTCTGTAGTGCTACATGCTGTCTGTAGTGCTACATGCTGTCTGTAGTGCTACAGCACGAATGATTTCAGTTCTTCCAGCCACCCATCCAGGCTTTTCCGGCACTGGCCTGCTCTGCACCACAATGTACACAGTGTAATGACTCTAGATGAGCCATCTGGGTCTGTGTGCAAAGCTCCGTAGTTGAGAGCGCCTGAACTGGCCGCATGATAGCTCACTCTGCATGGAGAGCCTCCACCGAGTGAGGCTCTCCATGCCGTTCTGTCGTTCTGCCGTTCTGTCGTTCCATGTCGTTCTGCCCCTGAACAGGCAGTTAACCCACTGTTCCCAGGCCGTTATTGAAAATAAGAATATGTTCTTAACTGACTTGCCTGGTAAAATAAAAATAAAAAAATAATAAAAAAATTCACAAATGGTGTCCAGGGCACAGCTGGGAGCTGAGGGGGGTCGGTAGCAGGCGGCAACAGTGAGAGACTTATTTCTGGAGAGAGTAATTTTCAGAATTAGTAGTTTCGAACTGTTTGGGTATGGACCTGGAAAGTATGACATTACTTTGCAGGCTATCTCTGCAGTAGACTGCAACTCCTCCCCCTTTGGCAGTTCTATCTTGACGGAAGATGGGTATGGAAATCTCTGAATTTTTGGTGGCCTTCCTGAGCCAGGATTCAGACACGGCAAGGACATCAGGGTTAGCAGAGTGTGCTAAAGCAGTGAGTAAAACAAACTTAGGGAGGAGGCTTCTGATGTTGACATGCATGAAACCAAGGCTTTTTCGATCACAGAAGTCAACAAATGAGGGTGCCTGGGGACATGCAGGGCCTGGGTTTACCTCCACATCACCCGCGGAACAGAGAAGGAGTAGTATGAGGGTGCGGCTAAAGGCTATCAAAACTGGTCGCCTTGAGCGTTGGGGACAGAGAATAAGAGGAGCAGGTTTCTGGGCATGGTAGAATATATTCAGGGCATAATGCACAGACAGGGGTATGGTGGGGTGCGGGCACGGCGGAGGTAAGCCCAGGCACTGGGTGATGATGAGAGAGGTTTTATCTCTGGACATGCTGGTTGTAATGGGTGAGGTCACCGCATATGTGGGAGGTGGGACAAAGGAGGTATCAGGGATATGAGGAGTGGGACTAGGGGCTCCATTGTGAACTAAAACAATGATAACTAACCTGAGCAACAGTAAGGCATATTGACATTTGAGAGAGACATACAGCGAGGCATACAGTAATCACAGGTGTTGAATTGGGAAAGCTAGCTAAAGCAGTGGGTGAGACAACAGCTAATCAGCTAGCACAACAACAGCAGGTAAAATGGCATTGACTAGGCAACGGGGCCGACAGATAAAACAAACAACCAGAATGGAGTACCGTGATTAATGGACAGTCCAGCGTGCATCAGCTATGTAGCCAAGTGATCAGAGTCCAGGGGCAGCGGTGGATGGGGCAGGGGGCTGGACTGGCGAGTGTTATCCAGGACTGGCGAGTGTTATCCAGGATTTTCTTTATTCCACACTTCTTTTAAAAACATACAACAATATATTTCAATGCAGAACATCACTCAGAAGAAGGTAAGTCATTGCCTTACAAGTTGTAATACAAGTAAAAGATGATTTTGCAAAGTTAATATTATAGTATATATTATGTATGTATTTATATACCCTGAGTGTACAAAACATTAGGAACACCTTTATAATATTGCACCCCTTTTTGCTCTCAGAACAGACACAATTTGCTCTACAAGGTGTCAAGGCGTTCCACAGGGATGCTGGCCCATGTGGAATCCAATGCTTCCCACAGTTGTGTGAAGTTGGCTGGATGTCCTTTGGGTGGTGGACCATTCTTGATATACACAGGAAACTGTTGAGCATGAAAAGCACAGCAACGTTGCAGTTTTTGACACACTCAAACTGTTGCGCCTGACACTTACTACCATACCCTGTTCAGTGGCACTGACATCTTTTGTCATGCCAATTCACCCTCTGAAGGGCACGCATACGCAATCCATGTCTCAATTGTCTCAAGGTTTAACCCCCCCCCTATTACAAATGTCAATGCTTCTCAATAAGATGCAATAATGTGATCTAAAGTAATGGAAAATAATGATAACCTGCAAGATTATAATTTCCCTACAGTGGAGTTATCCTTCCCTACAGTGGAGTTATCCTTTCAGTTTCCCAGCCCTGAGGTGGAAGAGGAAGGGGGATTATAATTTCCCTACAGTGGAGTTATCCTTCTCAGTTTCCCAGCCCTGAGGTGGAAGAGGAAGGGGGATTATAATTTCCCTACAGTGGAGTTATCCTTCTCAGTTTCCCAGCCCTGAGGTGGAAGAGGAAGGGCTGAGTAAAGCTACCCAACACACTGAAGGAGAAAGTAATGAGGGTCAGAATTTATCTGAATGATCTCAAAGAAGTATGCCCTGATGATCGTAGGAGAGTAGTTCAGCATCAAGGTCAGCAGGATGATCTAGATGGTACGGGAGGCTCTTCTCTTCATCAGGTTCCCTCCCTCCTCTTTTTCACCCTTTCCTACCCTCAATCCACTGGGCCGGACCTGATCAGCACCCTCTGTCCCCTGGACTGGTAATAATGCTAAATGAATAGGCCTAATCTCCTGTATAGCCACCCCGTCCTGATACTAATTGTATAATTAATATAACAAACCAACATTCACCATAAACTATAAACAGTTAAAGGGGCAATCTGCTTTTGCAACAACCATTCTTGGTCTTTTAAATTGATGACATATACACATTCTTGAAGAGTATTACTTATAAATGCCTCATGAGCTTAGTTCAACTGTCATAACATATCAGAAGCCAAAATAAGAGCTCATTTAACTTCTTTGTTTGAAGAAAGGTAAATGTAAACAAGCACTGTATAGCCTCAAAACATGGTTAAAACTATAATTTTGAAGTCATGGATGGTCAATCCATGCGTCCATAGCTCTGTCTATACATTTGAGAGTTTCTCCAACCCCATCACATTGTTTTTTGTTTTTTAACAAAACAACAGTAGGGAATCAACTTTGTTGTTGTTTGAATTGCAGATTGCCCCTTTACCAACAACTCTAATGCTATTGTGCTCTGTCTCAGAAAATGATATTTATACATGCCACCTATTTAAAACAATCCAAATGATTTATAAATTACAACATTACACAAATTACTCTATGCCTTTGCCTTGTCTACATATGTTTAAATGACAATTTCAGGCACTAAGAAGTGAGGCTGCACCGCGGTATTGACAAAACTGTTTTTATTAAATGCGCATTTAACACAACGCCTAGAGATAGTTTGACACATAAACCTGTACTTTTAGTGCCTGCAACTGAAAATCTAACGTGTCTCTGGCCCTCTATGGCATGGCAGCCTTCCCTCTCTGTAGAGGTGCATCAGGGGTGAGACCATGATACTGAAGATGTTAACGATCATTAACAAGGGGAATACAGTGCAGTAGTAATCAAACATTTATTGTAGAACTGGGATTCCTGGGAGTGCATTCTGATAAAGATCATCAAAGGTAAGTGGATATTTATAATGCTATTTCTGGTTTCTGTTGACTCAAATATGGCGGATATCTGTTTGGCTTGATTTGTCGTCTGAGCGCCGTACTCAGATTATTGCATGGTGTACTTTTTCCGTAAAGTTTTTGGGAAATCTGGCACAGCGGTTAGGCCATAGTGGAGTTTGGAGTGTGACTGTTTGAGATGTGGACAGGTGTCTTTTTTACTGATAACGAGTTCAAACAGGTGCCATTAATACAGGTAACAAGTGGAGGACAGAGGAGCCTCTTAAAGAAGAAGTTACAGGTCTGTGAGAGCCAGAAATCTTGCTTGTTTGTAGGTGACCAAATACTTATTTTCCACCATAATTTGCAATTAAATTCATAAAAAATCCTACAATGTGATTTTCTGGATTTTTTTTCTCATTTTGTCTGTCATGGTTGAAGTGTACCTATGATGAAAATTACAGGCCGCTCTCATCTTTTTAAGTGGGAGAACTTGCACAATTGGTGGCTGACTAAATACTTTTTTGCATCCAATGTATGTGATGACATGCTGTAACATACAGCGAAACATTTCAAAATTGAACACCACTCAGAAGTAGAGAATCAACTTCCATACCAACCTGGACTCAGGGGTACATGTAACATAGTAGAATTACACAATGTATCTCCCTTATTTCATTTAGATGAACAGATATAAAAGGACCAATATAATGGACAAATTTAGTTTAATAACCACTTACTAAAAAGGTCAAAACCTCTAAATAACATTAACAATATGATGAACATATTTGGATCAGAATGATAACGCAAGAATTGCAGGACAACCATTCCCTTATGCTCTTAGAAAAAATGGTTCTGTGGTTGTCCCCTTAGGATAATCCTTTTTTGTTACAGGTATCCTGAATGATTACCCGGGGCGGCAGCGTAGCCTAGTGGTTAGAGCGTTGGACTAGTAACCGGAAGGTTGTGAGTTCAAACCCCCCAGCTGACAAGGTACAAATCTGTCGTTCTGCCCCTGAACAGGCAGTTAACCCACACAGGCCGTCATTGAAAATAAGAATATGTTCTTAACTGACTTGCCTGGTTAAATAAAGGTAAAAAAAATAATTATTACCCTGATGATCGTATGAGAGTTGTTCAGCATCAAGGTTAACAGGATGATATGAGACTCTTCATAATGTTCCCTCTTTCTCTCTTTCCCCCATTCCCCTTGACCAGACCTGCTCAGAACCCTCAGTATGAAGACTGGTGTCCATGTCAATGAACAGGATCCCAGCAACGATACCGGCATTGAATCAGAACAGTAGAACTCTAACACAAGTAGGCAGAGTGTCAGCAACCATTTCACGACCACACAAAGACCACAGAGTGGACCACAGCCAGAAAGCTCTCCACACAGACACAGCACTGGAACAGGGACCATCCGACCGTGACCAAGCCAATATATCTACTCCCTGGCAGAATGAAGGGTAAATCTTGTGATTAAGAGGACGTTGGTGACCAATAAAAGTGAGTGGACGCAGTAGAGAAGCTCCATGACAGACTGGTTGATGGTGAAGATCTCCTGGTTCACCAGGACAGTAGGGCCTCCTCCACCAGCCACAGGTACCAGGTGTTGGTGACCAGGCCCAGGAGGAAGTTGAACACCTCAGTTTCCAGGTAGACTGGCAGACAGGTGGGCCACACCCAGTACCAGGAGTCATAATAATCAAATGCCCCATTGTGGTTAAAGAGGAGTTTGGTTCCTTCATTGCTCTGTTACTTTAATCTCAGGATAATAGGAAGAGCTCGATAACACAGTGGAAAATGCAAGTCTTGTCATCACAGGAAGTGTGATTAAATACTCAGAGATAGACAATGTTATTATTTCAAATTGATTCAAGATACTGTGGTTTTTAAAGACAAAAGTTTACACTGTACCTTCTGTGGTTTGTTCTTATCGGGGAAGAATGAGCGTCTCTACTCCAAGTGTTATGATTTAGCTCCAACAATATGATGTGAAGAGTGCTCAGAAAATAATGATGCTCATCTAGACTAGCCTATATTGACTGGCATTAAAATAGTCAAAGTCTACGTCAGGGGGGTCCACGTTTGCTGTCCAGCGTTTATGAAGCCTGATGGCTATCTAGGAATGTGCATTGTCAGGGCTAGAAATCAAATCAAATGTTATTGGTCACATACACATGGTTAGCAGATGTTAATGCGAGTGTAGTGAAAAGCTTGTGCTTCTAGTTCCGACCATGCAGTAATATCTAACAAGTAATCTAACAAATTCACAACAACTACCTTTATACACACTGGTATAAAGGAATGAATAATAATATGTACATATAAATGTATGGATGAGAATGTTGTGTAATGCTGACACCATCAGCCAAATAGCATGCACAGTCACTCAATACATTTAAATATACTCTTATTGACAGTCACTCAATACATTTAAATATACTCTTATTGACAGTCACTCAATACATTTAAATATACTCTTATTGACAGTCACTCAATACATTTAAATATACTCTTAGTGACAGTCAAAGTTTCAGAATTCACTGTAAATTCAATGTGGAACATAATATAAACAGAAAGACAATTCATTACTTAATGCTAATGCTAAACGCTAATGCAATAAGGTGAAACATAGAATTTAGAGCTTTGGTCCAGCAACCAAAATGGTAGCTGGTTTGAATACCTGAGCCGACAAGGTGAGAAGTCTGTTAATTTGACCTTGAATAAGGCACTTAACCCTAATTTGCACCAGGGGCACCGTACTACTGTAGCTGACCCTGTAAATCTCTTCTTTGTATGTGACAGTACAATCATATTGTTTCTTTGAATAAATAGACTCAATCCCCAATCCAGCCCCACTGCCCAAATACTAATTGCATCATATAAATGCTGAGCAAGTGATGCAGCTTTAGTGGAAGGGGCAATATGCCATTCTTACCTACATTCTTGGACATTTAAACACATTTATTGTAATGTTTATTTAATCAGGGATTCAAACTGGGACCAGATGAGCCCTGAATACATAAATTACAGAGAATTTACACATCAAACTATAGATTCACATTTCAAGCAGAAAGAAAGATATGGGTGTAACGATAAACACATTCATCAACAATAAAGGTCCTCAATCAGCTTTCTGTATTCCCATAGAGGCACCAAAACATTAGAATGAAGAATATTTTGAAGATTGTTTCATAAGGTGCAAGCAAACTAAAAGATGATTTACCTAACTCAATAAATACCAAAGGAATTTCCAGATTTAGCCATCCCAGGTTATATCTGTTATTACTTAGAAAATCCTCATGAGTTTAGTTCACCTGTCAGACCATATCAGAAACCAAAATAAGAGATTGATTAACCTTGTTTGTAAACAACATACATGTAAACAAACAACTGTGAAGCCTCAAAACATGGGTAAAACGTGACGCCATGGTTGGTCAGTCATTGTACCAATAACTCTGTCTATGAATTTGAGACTTTCTCCAGTCCGATCCTAGTCCTAGATCAAATTGCAAATTGCAAATTGCCCTTTTAACAACAACTCTAACGCTGATATGATGCATCTGACAAAATGCAACTGCTACATGCCAAGAAATTAAAACAATCAAACCTTTTATTAAAATAAAAATGTCAATTATTCTAAGCCTTTGCTGTGTCTTCGTGTGTTTGAACTAAAGTTGCAGGCATTAAGAAGTTAGGCCGTGCAGCGGAATTGGCAGAACAATGTCAATTCAATGTGCATTTATTAACACAAGGCTCTATCTCCTAGCGATAGATTTTGCTAAAAGAACTATTGCCCTCAACTGTAAGTCTAACGCGTCTCTGGCCCTTTTCGGCATGGCAGCCTTCCCTCCCTGTAGAGGTGAATCAGGGGGGAGACCAGGACACTGAAGATGTTG
The DNA here is from genome assembly GCF_023373465.1 of Oncorhynchus keta. NCBI lineage: Eukaryota > Metazoa > Chordata > Actinopteri > Salmoniformes > Salmonidae > Oncorhynchus > Oncorhynchus keta. Next base: position 18,916,931 of record NC_068436.1, read on the forward strand.
ACAATCACCAACATGGGATAGACATTGCAGTAGTAGTCAAGGCTGGATGATCGTGTGACCCAACCAACAACCACCGGGATGGAGCTCGCCAAGATGATCACCAGGTTGGTTAAGATGATACCAAAAGCTCTCATCTTATGTGGGTCTGTCGTCCCCTGTTTCTTCTCTCCCCCTCTGCCCCCCTCTACCTCTCCTGGACCAGGCTGCTTCAGCACACGCAGAATGAAGAAGCAGCACAGAGAACTGATGGCCACCCCAAGGCAATAGACACTAATGAGCATGTAACCTGAGATTTCATCATAAACCATTGAATCGATAGGAGAACATGCAAAAGTGAGCGACAGCAGCCAGACCATGGTTGAACAGGCCACCCTGTACCTCCGGAGTCTGTACTTGAGGAAAGACACAGGTTGAGCCACCGCCAGGTATCTCTCCACACAGATGCAGCTCTGGATCAGGGGCCTGCAGGTCCAGGAGATGTAATACAGGAAATACACAGCCTGCCGTAACATTATAGCCTTCGGGATTAATCGGTAGCTGATCATCTCAAGGAGACCCTCGACACAGAACACCAGCTCCACTGTGAAGAGGTTTATAGAGAAAACCTGGGTGGGTTTGAGACCTGCAGAGTGACTTCCCCTCAGAGAGAGCCAGAGGCACCAGACCAGAGCTGGCATCCCCACAAGGATGCACAGGGCCAGGGCAGCTTGGTAAAGCTTTGGCACAACATGGAACTGGTCCAAACAAACATCCCAGGTGTCAAGGTAAGTGTGGTTTCCTGATGAGTCATTCATCCTTGTGGAACAATCTCCGAGCCCACTGAGATATGAGAGAAGATTACACGATTCATGACGTTATGTTTTAATATATTGTTGGCAGTATACTTATACAATGTACTGATGTAAGTATTAATTAACAATAATTTGATCTACATGTGTCTACTTTTGTCTGTAAAAACGTTGTGCGTTGTCTCAAAAAGTGTGAACGAAAACATGAAAAGGAGCGTTAAGACAATTAGCCTGATATACTCAGTTAAAATGTAAAATAACCTACCTTAATAGTTTTGGTAACTCAGACCTTGATTCACAATATTGGTGGTTCTCTCTCTTGCTGAAGGCTGTCTACCCTGATGGAATAATGCCTACATGTGTGACTGATTTTAGCCAAAGCTCTCTGTCCTGTGTTCTTCCTAACAAGTCACGTGTTGTGTTATTTACATACACACCCTGTGGGCAGTGATGAACTGAGCACCACTGTAGTTTATTTGACTGTATATCCTATCAAAACACAGATGTACAAAATGCATATTCTGCATGAACGCACATGCACACAAGAAAACACACACAACCACACGCACGCACACTCACACGCACACGCACACACAGAAAGACAAATATACAATTTCAACCTGCTCAGGTATTTGCATTTCGGCCTGAGCAGAAATGGAAGTATAATCACTCATATCACTCAGCACCTGTCTGTCCCAGCCACAGGTTAATCCAGCCACCTGCAAGGGCTGACTCTTTCACCTTACATAATCAAAACATACGGTCTGTTTGGATTCCGGATCTCTCTTTAATTGCAGTGAATACAGTATATGTAAGGGTTCCTCAATAAAATAAGATAAATATTACTATAAACTCAGAAAAAAAAGCATCGTCCCTTTTTTCAGGACCCTGTCTTTCAAAGATTGTTCGGAAAAATCTAAATAACTTTACAGTTCTTCATTGCAGCTGTGGCCAGGGCACTAAATTGCAATGTCTGTACTGTGAGACAGTGGAGCGTCCGTCATGGTCTGGGGCGGTGTGTCACAGCATCATCGGACTGAGCTTGTGGTCGTGGCAGGCAATCTCAACGCTGTGCATTACAGGTAAGACATCCTCCTCCCTCATGTGGTACCCTTACTGCAGGCTTATCCTGACATGACCCTCCAGCATGACAATGCCACCAGCCATACTCCTCGTTCTGTGCGTGATTTCCTGCAAGACAGGAATGTCAGTGTTCTGCCATGGCCAGCGAAGAGCCCGGATCGCAATCCCATTAAGCACGTCTGGGACCTGTTGGATCGGAGGGTGATGGCTAGGGCCGTTCCCCCAGAAATGTCTGGGAACTTGCAGGTGCCTTGGTGGAAGAGTAGGGTAACATCTCTCAGCAAGAACTGACAAATCTGGTGCAGTCCATGAGGAGGAGATGCACTGCAGTACTTAATGCAGCTGGTGGCCACACCAGATACTGACTCTTAATTTTGATTTTTAACCTCCCCCTTTGTTCAGGGACACATTATTCCATTTCTGTTCGTCACGTCTGTGGAACTTGTTCAGTTTATGTCTCAGTTGTTGAATCTTGTTATGTTCATACAAATATTTACACATGTTAAGTTTGCTGAAAATAAACGCAGTTGACAGTGAGAGGAGGTTTCTTTTTTTGCTTAGTTTATATTTTGTTATTGTTTGACACAAAGTAATACAATCTCCAGTAAATCAAATCAAAATCATTTTATTTGAGGAAATCTGTTAGCAAGTATTGCCACACATAAATAGAGAAGCATATGTGATCGTATTCCAGTGTATTCACGGTTTGAAATGATTGGGTCCATACCTGCGAAATGTTTTGAGACATCTGTCTCAAAATCTGCATAAGCCAATTAAAATCGTTGATGTAGCTACACGTTATAGAACACTACATCTTAGCTGTTCCCATAAAACAACCTGGCACACTTAGGCCTATGATAAAGAGTGACATGTGTGGAAGGACCAGCAGAGGGCAGGCTGGGCTCACGACTAAAAGCCCAGCCAGCCATGAGATTCAAGGTGATCAGAGGCAATTAAGCACAACTGACGGTACTAATGAGCTATGTTTGAATTGAAAGAAATCCCACAATAGAGAACTTTGTTCAATTAAGGAAACCTACTCCTGACTCGTTCATTCCATCTTTCCACTTTAGAGTAACACCAAATTACTTGGTCTGCTCACACACGATTATTTCATTTAAAGTGAATTATAAATACTCATGTAGTTGGATGTAATTCATCTTTTTTTCTGAAACGGCACCACCTGGTAATCAAAGTTACTAAATCACAGGTAACATTTCAACTGGACGAGTGCTGGACGAGTGCCTGCTCTTGCAAATTTTAGCAGTTTGCTGTAGATGCCATTTCCAGGTGAGATATGTTTTTTTCCTTTGAAACATAGAATTACATGTATTGTGTTAGAACAGTATGTTGTAAAGGGAAGTGCAGTGCAAACCTTGTAAGGAGAGAAGGCCTGTGCATAAACTCTCATAATGAAGCCATTACTCGAGCAGAGGAGAACAGGCAATGGCGGTTGTTGTTCCCATACTAATAAAGGCCCCAGCAGCAGAGAGCAGGCCCGGCTGTGGTTCCCTCACAGAGACAGGCTGTGCCCAAGCAGAGGAGAGCAGTCATGGCTGCGGTGGTCCCCAACTGAGGCAGGCAATTCCCCAGTGTAGGAACCAGAGGAGGTCCCAGAGAAGGCCCCGAATCAGGACCTAACCGTAGACCCAGGGTCAGGGCCAGATCAGGAGGAGGTGTTGGTGAGTCCGGGAAGATGGTGGATCAACTTGGACCACAGAGCAGAAATAGGTAGTGCACCTGGGATATGACACTGGGTGGCGAATTCTGTGTGGTCAGCACTGGTGAGGCCGCTGTGTCAGCTCACAGTCACGTCGTGGGTTGAGTCCAGCGTTAGCAGGACAAGGACTGGAGGTGGGTCAGGTGGTGCATGCTGGAGAGAGGCATCCTGGACACCCCGAATGGGAACCAGGTCTGTGGCTGGGTCAGTTGAAGCTGTACTGTCAGTAGCTGGTAACAGTGGTGTGGGCCCAGATCAAGGCTGGACCAATCATTTGAGGTAGCAGCAGACCGTTCCGGTACTGCTATAGGGTCTTCTAGTGCATGAACAGGCTGAGAATCAAAGGTAGACAGGGCTTCTGTCGCTGGCTACGGCTCGCCAGGTAGCTCTGGCTACTGGTTGTCTAGTCAGCAACATAGGCTCACTACCGCATGGAGTTGCTGCTGGAAACGCATAGGCCACCCAAGCCGGGGAGGGGTCCCCCAGATTCCACAGCAGTGGAAGGGGAATCAGGAATGACATCTGGTGTGGGCTCAGTCTCCATAGCAGACAACTCCTGAGGTCCAGTGGGGGCCGACAAGGTGCCGTGGCTGGAGCGGCAATATAGTCACACCGAATGGTCACAGTAACACCTGGCAACAGTGTCGGTGTCCAAAAGACAACTTATTGCTGCTTTTTCTCCATATGACTGTCCCATGTTTTCCACGCAACCTGTTGGAGAGGGTTCCACTGACAGGAGGAAGCCCAGGATCTGGTCTTCTGCTGCATAATGCACCTAAGGCTCTGTATATTCTGCACAATACGTACTCCAGTGGAGTATGCTGCATATATGATATATGCAGCGATGTTCACGGTGCTGCAACTCCCTGGTACACTAATGTAGAAAAATAATCCACACGCTGGGATGTTGGGGATGCGTTGCCACCAGGTGCTGAGTAGTATCCCAAAATGTAGCAGAGGGACCCTAGGGTCCACCCTGCATCGTCTGCAGGCCATAATTTACTGGGCCACAGGTGGGTAGTGTTGAAAGCAGTAGTGGTGAATGGGTAATTGGGTAATTTAGAAAAACAGAAATATCCTATATACATAAATATACAGACATTTTGTTGTGAGACTCGAAATGTATTCTACAACTTGATTGGAGCCCACCTGTGGTAAATTCAATTGATTGGCCATGATTTGGAAAGTCACACACCTTTCTGTTTAATGTCCCACAGTTGGCAGTGCATGTCAGAGCAAAAGCCAAGCCATGAGGTCAAAGGATTTGTCCGTAGAGCTCCAAGACGGGATTGTGTCAAGGCACAGATCATGGGAAGGGTACCAAAACATTTATGCAGCATTGAAGGTCCCTGAGAACACAGTGGCCTCCATAATTCTTAAATGGAAGAAGATTGGAAGTCTTCCTAGAGCTGGCCACCCGGCCAAACTGAGCAAGGACAACCATCTCTGCAGCACTCCACCAATCAGCATCATGCTGTGGGTATGTTTTCAGGAACTGGGAGACTAGTTAGGATCAAGGGAAAGATAAACAGAGCAAAGTAGAGAGAGATCATTGATAAAAACCTGTTCCAGAGCACCCAGGACCTCAGACTGGGTCGAAGATTCACCTTCCAACAGGACAATGACCCTAAGAACACAAACAACACAACGCAGGAATGGATTCGGGACAAGTCTCTGAATATCCTTGAGTGGCCCAGCCAGAGCCCGGACTTGAACCCAATCGAACATCTCTGGAGAGACCGGAAAATAGCTACCCGATGCTCCCCAACATGACAGAGTTTGAGAGGATCTGCAGAAAAGAATGGGAGAAACTCCCCAAATACAGGTGTGCCAAACTTGTAGTGTCATACCCAATTAGATTCAAGGCTGTAATTGCTGCCATAGGTTCTTCAAAAAAGCTGAGTAAAGGGCCTGAATACTTATATAAATGTGATATTTCAATTTTATTTTTGCAGATATATAAAACATGTTTTTTCTTTGTTATATGGTGGATTGTGTGTAGAATGATTAGGGGGGATATTGAATCCATTTTAGAAAATGGCTGGAACGTAACAAAATGTGGAAAAAGTCAAGGGGTCTGAATACTTTCCTAATGTACTGCATGTACAGTAACAGACAGTTCCATGTCCTACAGCATAGTCAAGCAAGTACATTTCTTCCCCCATTTTCAGACCACTAAACAACTGTTAATTTAGAACCACAGAGTAGTCACAAGTGGCACTCCACTATTCAACCACCATTTCGACTTCAACATTTCAACATCATCAAATCACCTCTGCTTAGTCTAATACAGTGACAACTAAAAGATTTGAAAAATAATTTAGTCCAATGAACATAAGCCTAATATGATGTGGCTGTCCATGGTTCTGGTTTCTGTGTGTGTCTGGGGGGTGCGTGCTCATTCGTGCAAGTAGAAGAACATGTTGACTCACCCTACTTGTAGAGAAACACCAATTTTTTACCTTTATTTTACTAGGCAAGTCAGTTAAGAACAAATTCTTATTTTTAATGACGGCCTAGTGGGTTAACTGCCTGTTCAGGGGCAGAACGACAGATTTGTACCTTGTCAGTTCAGGGATTGGAACTTGCAACCTTTCGGTTACTAGTCCAACACTCTAACCACTAGGCTACCCTGCCGCCCCATGCCATCCTCCTTCCTCTCTTGCATGTTGAGGAAATGTTGAACTTTACATACACACACCTGTGGAATTAATTGAACACCATTTTATTTTACTAGAAATCAAAATGTATCAGGAAGGAACAAAATAAAGATGTACCCTTTTTTCTATTATCCTTTGTTTAACTATGCAAGTCAGTTAAGGACAAATTCTTATAATTCTACCACGGCCAAATCCAGGAAGAGCGCTGGGCCAATTGTACGCCGCTCTATGGGACTCCCAATCACGGCCGGATGTGATGCAGCCTGGTTTGAACCAGGTACTGCAGTGAAGCCTATTGCACTGAGATGCAGTGTCTTCGACCAGATCAACAAAATGCAGATGCTTGCACACACACGTACAGAGATGGAATTTCAACCTGCTCAGGGATTAGCATTTTGGCCTGAGCAGAAATGGAGGCATCATCACTCATATCACTCATTGTCCAAATCCTATGCTTTCCCATAGCATAACCCTACAACCACCATGGGACACTCTGTTCACAACATTGACATCAGCAAAACGCCATACACTTGGTCTGCGGTTGTGAGGTCAGGTCGGTTGGACGTATTATTCTCAAATGGTTGATGGTGAAAGGCTTATGGTATAGAAATGAGCATTAAATGATGTGGCAACAGTTCTGGTGGACATTCTTGCAGTCAGCATGCAGACATCTGCACACTCCCTCAACTTGAGACGTCTTTGGCATTGTGTTGTGTTATAAAACTGTACATTATAGAGTGGTCTTGTATTGTCCCCAGCATCACGCTGTTTAATCAGCTTCTTGACCTGCTCAGGTGGATGGATTATCTTGATAAAGGATCAAATGCTTACTGACAGAGATGTAAACAAATTTGTGCACAACATTTGAGAGAAATAAACATTTTGTGTGTATGGAAACATGGTACCAACAATTTACATGTTGCATTTGCCTTTTTATTCAGTTGATATAGAACATCACATAGAAGTAGAGGAGCAACTGCTATACAGGATGTAAAACCAGTTCAAATATGACTAAGCAAAGTGAAAATAGTAGTATATGTTATTGGGGTTACATTTTGTCAAACCAAGCAAAACAGTCAGGAACAAGTTGGAATGGTGAACATGAGTTGATAGTAAAATCTCACAATGTAACTCCCTAATTTCACCTACATTAACGGCTATACAACGACAAATACAATGAACATTTCACACCAATCAACCCCTTAATCCTCTTCCCCACTTCTCACACTGTTTAGTTTAACCAGAAACCACTTACTACAGATGTCAAGACCTCAAAATAGCATAACTAAAAGGAATGGAACAGAATGATAACCTGAGAAATGAAAGACAACCATGCCCCCACAGTGGTTATGCCTCTCTTTAACCCCCGATAAAGGGCAGTTTCCCAGCGCTATGGAGGTAGAGGGGCTGAGTAAAGCTACCCAACACCCTGAAGGAGAAAGTCATGTGGGTCAGAATACACCTGAATGATCTCAAATAAATATGATCCTGAATAATAGCCCTGATGATCGTAGGAGAGTAGTTCAGCATCAAGGTCTGCAGGATGATCTGCCCTCCCTCCTGTTTTTTTACCCTTTCTCCCATCCCTCCCTCCTCTTTTTACCCTTCCATCCCTCCGTCCTCTTTTTGCCCTTTCTCTCTTCCCTCCCTCCTTTTTACCCTTTCTCTCCATCCCTCCTCTGTTTTTTACCCTTTCTCCATCCCTTCCTCATTTTACCCTTTCTCTCCATCCCTCCCTCCTCTTTTTACCCTTTCTCTCCTTCCCTCCCTCCTCTTTTTAACCCTTTCTCTCCATCCCTTCCCTCCCTTTCCTCTTTCCCTCCATCCTCCCTTTTTTTCCATCCCTCTAAACAAGTGATGCAGCTTTACTGTATTTTTTTCCCTTTCTCTTTCCCTCCCTCCTTTTTACCCTTTCTCTCCATCCCTCTTCTTTTTACCCTTTCTCTTCTCTCCTTCCATCCCTCTTTTTCCCTCTCCATCCCTCCCTCCTCTTTTTACCCTTTCCCTCTCCTTTTTTGCCCTTTCTCTCCAGAACTCTGTCTCTTTTTCCTTTCTCCTTCCCATTTTTTACCCTTCCCTCCCTCCCATTTTTACCCCTCTCCATCCCTCTGTCCCTTTTTTCCCTCCCTCTTTTTTACCCTTTCTCTCCACCTCTTTTTAGGACCCTCTCTCCATCCCTCCCTCCTCTTTTTACCCTTTTCTCCTCCCTTTTTTACCCCATCATCCCTCCATCCCTTTTTTACCCTTACTCTCCCTCCCTTACTCTCCTTCCTCATCCTCTTCCTCTCCATCCTCTTTTTTACCCTTTCTCTCCATCCCTCCATCCTCTTTTTCCACCTTTTTTTTCTCATCCATCCCTCCTCCTTTTTTACCCTTTCTCTCCATCCCTCTGTCCTCTTTTTTTAAAACCCTTTCTCTCCTTCCCTCTGTCCTCTTTTTTACCCTTTCTCTCCATCCCTCTGTCAGGAACCCTTTCTCTCCTTCCCTCCCTCCTCTTTTTTTCCCTTTCTCTCACAATCCCTCCTCCTCATTTTCACCCTTCTCTCCATCCCTCTGTCCTCTTTTTTACCCTTTCTCTCCATCAACCCCTTCTTTTTTCTTTCTCTTCTCCATTCTCTCCTTTTTTAACCCTTTCTCTCCATCCTCCCAAAATAGCATCTTTTTTACCCTTTCTCTCCATCCCTCCCTCCTCTTTTTTACCCTTTCTCTCCATGCCCTCCCTCCTCTTTTTACCCTTTCTCTCCATCCCTCCCTCCTCTTTTTACCCACACCCTTCTCTCCATCCCTCCCTCCTCTTTTTTACCCTTTCTCTCCAATGCTTTTTACCCTTTCTCTCCATCCCTCCCTCCTCTTTTTAAATTCTCTCTCCTTCTCCCTCCTCATTTTTACCCTTTCTCTCCATCCCTCCCTCCTCTTTTTAACCCTTTCTCTCCATCCCTCCCTCCTCTTTTTTACCCTTTCTCTCCATCCCTCCCTCCTCTTTTTACCCTTTCTCTCCATCCCTCCCTCCTCAACCCTTTCTCTCCATCCCTCCCTCCTCACCCTTTCTCTCCATCCCTCCCTCCTCTTTTTACCCTTTCTCTCCTTCCCTCCCTCCTCTTTTTACCCTTTCTCTCCTTCCCTCCCTCCTCTTTTTACCCTTTCTCTCCATCCCTCCCTCCTCTTTTTTACCCTTTCTCTCCACCCTTTCTCTCCATCCCTCCCTCCTCTTTTTACCCTTTCTCTCCATCCCTCCCTCCTCTTTTTTACCCTTTCTCTCCATCCCTCCCTCCTCTTTTTTCCCTCCATCCTCTTTTTACCCTTTCTCTCCATCCCTCCCTCCTCTTTTTTACCCTTTTCTCATCCATCCCTTTTTACATCCTCTGGACCAGTAATAATGCTAAATGAATAGGCCTAATCTCCAATCTAGCCACCCCATCCTGATACTAATTGTATAACTAATAAAACAAACAAACATTCACAAGTGATGATGCTTTAGTTAAAAGGGCAATCTGCCTTTGGGACATCCATTCTTGGACTTTAAAATGAATGATATATTCCCATTGGATCTTGAAATATATTACTTAGAAATGCCTCATGAGCTTAGTTCAACTGTCATACCCTATCAGAACTTAAAATAAGAGCTTGTGTAACTCCTTTGTTTGTCAAATAAAAACAACATCAATGTAAACCAACATGTAAAAACCTGATGAAAACGATCATTTTGATATCATGGCTGGTCAGTCCTGGCATCCATAGCTCTGTCTATGAATTAAAAGTTGCTTTTTACAAAAACAATGGTAGGGACTCTGACACTTTGTTGTTTGATTGCCCATTGAACAACAATTGTTAAGCTTATGCATCTAACAACACTCTATTGCTACAGGTCACCACATTAAAACAATCAAAACTATTTATCAAATTAAATAGTACACAAATCCTTCTACATCTTTGCCATGTCTTTGTATGTTTAAACTACAGTTGCAGACACTAAGTTAGGCTGCGTCGCGGTATTGACAGAAGAATTTGAATTCAATGCGTATTTAACAAAATGCTTTATCATCTACTAGCAATAGTGCCCACACCTGTAAGTCTAACGTGTCTCTGTCCCTCTTCGGCATGGCAGCTTCCCCTCTCTGTAGAGGTGCATCAGGGGTGAGACCAGGACACTGAAGATGTTAACAATCACCAAAATGTTGATGACATTGCAGTTGTAGTCAAGACTGGATGAAAAGGTGGTCAAACCAACAACCACCGGGATGGAGCTCGCCAAGATGATAACCAGGTTGGTTAAGATGATCTCAAAAGCTCTCATCTTAAGTGGATCTGTTGCCCTCTGTTTCTTCTCTCCCCCTCTGCCCCCCTCCACCTCTCCTGGACCAGGCTGCTTCAGCACACGCAGGATGAAGAAGCAGCAGAGAGAAATGACGGCCACCCCAAGGCAATATACACCACTGATCACAAAACCTGAGGTTTCTTCACAACCAAATAAAGAGTTGATAGAACATGCAAAAGCGAGCGACAGCAGCCAGACCAGGGTTGAACACGCCACCCTGTACCTCCGGAGTCTGTACTTGAGGAAAGCTACAGGTTGGGCCACCGCCAGGTATCTCTCCACACAGATGCAGCTCTGGATCAGGGGCCTGCAGGTCCAGGAGAGGCCATAGAGGAAATATACAGCCTGCTGCAACATGATGTTCTGGGTGAGGTTGTTGACCACCTCAAAGAAACCCTCCACACAGAATACCAGCTCCACTGCAAACAGGTTAATAGGGAAGACCTGGGTGGGTTTGAGACCTCCAGAGAGACTTCCACTCAGAGAGAGCCAGAGGCACCAGACCAGGGCTGGCGTCCCCAGGAGGAAGCACATGGACTGGACAGCACCAGTAAGCACAGGCCCAACATAGCCCTTGTTAATGCAAAGATTCCAGCTGAAGTGTGTGTGGTTTCCTGAAGAGGCATTCATCCTTGTGGAACAATATCTTAGCCCACTGAGATATGAGAGAGGGGAGATGACAAGTTTCATGACTTTATGTTTTAATATGTTGTTGGCAACATACTGATGCAATATACTGATGTCAACATACATAAAAAATACTTAGATATACGTAGGTCTACTGTTGTCATGTCAGTCAAAGTATTGTGCATTGTCTCAGAAAGTCTGAATGACAACATGAGATGTAAAACGGTTAGCCGAAGGTAACATGTTATAATGTAAAAATAACCTACCTTAGTTGTTTAAGTAAATCAGAGCTTTCCTTGTGATATTTGTGGTTCTCTCTCCTGCAGAAGGCTGAGTCCAACCTGATGGAAGAAAAAATGCATGAGTGATTTTTGCCGAAGTCACTTGTCCTGTGTTCTTCTCAACAAGACACGTGTTATTTAAATACACACCTGTGGGCGTTCATGAATTGAGCACCATTGAATGATTAGTTGACAGCAGGTCATTTTATTTGACTAGAAATCCTATCAAAACATATGATGAACAAAACACAGATTAACCAAAAGGCATAAGATGCACGCACCAACACACACACATGCACCAACACACACACACACACACACACAAACACACACACAGAGATGCAATTTCAACTTACTCAGTGATTTGCATTTCACGGCCTGAGCAGAAATGGAAGCATCATCACTCATATCCTCAGCACCTGTCTGTCCCAGCCACAGGTTAACCCAGCCACCTGCAAGGACTGACTCTTTCACCTTCCATAATCAAATCATATGGACTTCAGACAAACACAGTATTAGTCTGTTTGGATTCTGGATCGCTCTGTAATTGCATAGCGAATACAGTGGAGGTTTGTACATTCTGCATTTAAACACACATTATTTCTGAAACAAGTGAAAGATTTTTATGTCATGTATTCATCATTAAAAAAAAAACTATTTAAAGATAATAGTAGAGTGTAAATACTATGTAACATATATAGAAAGTGTTAATGCTATGTAGCCTATATAGAAAGTGTTCATACTATGTAGCCTATATAGAAAGTGTTCATACTATGTAGCCTATATAGAAAGTGTTAATACTATGTAACATATATAGAAAGTGTTAATGCTATGTAGCCTATATAGAAAGTGTTCATACTATGTAGACTATATAGAAAGTGTTAATGCTATGTAGCCTATATAGAAAGTGTTCATACTATGTAGCCTATATAGAACGTGTTCATACTATGTAGCCTATATAGAAAGTGTTAATACTATGTAGCCTATATAGAAAGTGTTCATACTATGTAGCCTATATAGAAAGTGTTAGTACTATGTAGCCTATATAGAAACTGTTAGTACTATGTAGCCTATATAGAAAGTGTTAGTACTATGTAGCCTATATAGAAAGTGTTAGTACTATGTAGCCTATGTAGAAAGTGTTAATGTGTGTTGGTAATAGCTTCTACACAGTGAGTGAGGGGAAGACCTTAGCTAGGACATCCATCTCCCTTTCACCCCCTCCCTGTCTCTCAACCCAACACTGTGACAGCTGACTACCCTGAAGAAGCCCCCCGTAGCCCCACCTTTCTTCCTCCACATGCCCCTTCCTCCCAATGCCCCGCATCCCACCATCCCACCCCCAGACCAAGGAAGTGCATCAGGGCATTCCTCCCCTGGCTGGTGTGAGGCCCCCTGTTCCTCCATGCTCTGTCAGCCTGACCCTGACTGATGCACTTGTACCTCTTACTCAGCTGTCTGGCTGGAAGACGATACTTCACTTTCACATGGTTAAGGTCCCCTAGCCCTCTGCTTGACCTGGAATCCCCTCAACATATCCACATTGTCTGCCCCTTTGTAGCCACCAGTCCAGCAGCTTTTTGTCACACGAGGACATAAAGTGATGGCTATGTGTCTGTGATTATAGAATGAGGATGCAGTAGAGGGTCTGGATTGGTCTGGGTAGGTTCCCTGTACTAAGCTTACACACGGGGTCAGCATTGGGTCTTTATTAGGTTCCATCGAGCTCTGTATCGTATGTATGGTTGTGTCAACAGAGCTACGTAAAACAGCTGGGGGCTGAGAGTGTGAACAGGAGGGAGGGAGGGAGTGAATGAGTGCCAGGGAGAGAGGGACATTAACAAAGAGAGCGAGAGAGACCAAGCAAGGAAGCGGAACGAACAGCGAACCATGGTCACTTCATCATGAACTGCTTTGGTTGCACGTGGATTTTTCTCAACGGAAATGTTGCAGACGGAAATCTTTGTTCTCCAAACATGAACTAACGTTGTTAGTTCTCATTTTACCTCTTTTGTTCTAAATGTCCTCAGAGGCTGGACAATTCAACTACAACAAGACGAACATGTGTTCCCATATAATCTAATTCTGTCTGAAGACTCTGAAGACTCAAGATTCTGAAGACTCAAGATTCTGAAGACAGCTATACGGATTACTATTACTTTGATCTGCCTGTAGTCATTATAGACCCGTGTTAACTGGACCTGTCCTGGATCAGCCTGTAGTCATCATAGACCCGTGTTAACTGGACCTGTCCTGGATCAGCCTGTAGTCATTATAGACCCGTGTTAACTGGACCTGTCCTGGATCAGCCTGTAGTCATTATAGACCCGTGTTAACTGAACCTGTCCTGGATCAGCCTGTAGTCATTATAGACCCGTGTTAACTGGACCTGTCCTGGATCGTTCTGTAGTCATTATAGACCCGTGTTAACTGAACCTGTCCTGGATCGGCCTGTAGTCATTATAGACCCGTGTTAACTGGACCTGTCCTGGATCGGCCTGTCGTCATTATAGACCCGTGTTAACTGGACCTGTCCTGGATCGGCCTGTAGTCATTATAGACCCGTGTTGACTGGACCTGTCCTGGATCGGCCTGTAGTCATTATAGACCCGTGTTGACTGGACCTGTCCTGGATCGGCCTGTAGTCATTATAGACCCGTGTTGACTGGACCTGTCCTGGATCGGCCTGTAGTCATTATAGACCCGTGTTAACTGGACCTGTCCTGGATCGGCCTGTAGTCATTATAGACCCGTGTTAACTGGACCTGTCCTGGATCGGCCTGTAGTCATTATAGACCCGTGTTAACTGGACCTGTCCTGGATCGGCCTGTAGTCATTATAGACCCGTGTTAACTGGACCTGTCCTGGATCGGCCTGTAGTCATTATAGACCCGTGTTAACTGGACCTGTCCTGGATCGGCCTGTAGTCATTATAGACCCGTGTTAACTGGACCTGTCCTGGATCGGCCTGTAGTCATTATAGACCCGTGTTAACTGGACCTGTCCTGGATCGGCCTGTAGTCAATAGACCCGTCATTTAACTGGACCTGTTATCGGCCTGTAGTCATTATAGACCCTGGACCTGTCCTGGATCGGCCTGTAGTCATTATAGACCCGTGTTAACTGGACCTGTCCTGGATCGGCCTGTAGTCATTATAGACCCGTGTTAAGACCCGTGTTAGACTGGACCTGTCCTGGATCGGCCTGTAGTCATTATAGACCCGTGTTAACTGGACCTGTCCTGGATCGGCCTGTAGTCATTATAGACCCGTGTTAACTGGACCTGTCCTGGATCGGCCTGTAGTCATTATAGACCCGTGTTAACTGGACCTGTCCTGGATCGGCCTGTAGTCATTATAGACAAGTATTAACTGCAGCTTTTCACTGGGATCTGGACCCATTGGTCTGTGAGTCCCAGCCAGTCCGGCCAGGAGATGCAGAAGAACAATAAGAAAAACCTGGTCCAGAACATGGGCCAGCAGCAGAGAGCTCTAGCTTGCACAGCCTTGACAAAACCAGGCAACAAGTGAGTCATGTCAGGGTTCAGGGGTCAGAGGGTATAGTACAGGGGGTGAAGGGTAAGGGGACTCAGGGTCAAATGGGTGAAGTGCATTGTAAAGGGATCTGGGGGGGATGCTGTTTTGGTGCGCTCTGTAAATACTGCAGGCATCCGTTTGCTTTAGGCGTGTGTACACGTGTTTGTTGTGGGATGGCATTTGTGCTGAATACCAGCACAGCTTTTTAGATGGTCTTCTATCGTGTTTGTTTGTGGTCTAGAATGAAACACTACCAGTACTACTCTACCTTTATTGCTGCCTTTACTACCAATCACAACTGGTACTTGATTCATTTCTGATCCTTGAAAGAATGAAGTTTGCACAGAGTGTTTAATACAGTGACTTGGCTGACAGCGCCGGGTCGGCGTACTGTGACTCGGCTAGTAATTATATATTCACCGACTGTGGTAGTGCAACGCTTTAACTCAACTACTAGAGTAAAACTTAGTAGAATTCTTGCTGAGTCTTCTATCAAAGTGATCAGGTCAAATTTAGCCCAAACCTTTTGCCATAAAGTGGTGTAAAGTGTTGACGGGGTGGTTTATTTACCAACTTTTGAAGTAATTTTTTTATGTACTGCTTTTATTTTATTTAAGTCCTTTCTTGTTTCTGTTTAGAAATGACAAATACTGTATGTATATATTTATATATATATATAACATTTAGCATGGCTATGGCTGTCGTAATTGTAATACAAACATTGGGCTGTTTTGAACAGTTGTAGGGTGGTATGTCGTGAACTAGATGTTTTTATTTACTGCAGACAGCTGCGAGCCGAGGAGCAGTCCCCATAGGCTCCAACTTGTCATCACCCTTTTATTGTCAGTCCGGCAGACAGTAAGTTCCTAATGTTGCCCCATCCAACGGCTTAAGTCAGTAAATGCTTAGTGCACAGTCAGAGGCGCATCACATAACAGTAAATGAGACCACTGACAGCCAACCCAGTCAGTCGGTGATGAAGGACAAGGGGGTAAATAAATAAACAGACTGGCAGAAAAACAGTTTTAGTACCGTGACCACATTTAATAAAATATCCAGATGTGGGACAACAGGAGGATTTTGCAGGACATTCACAGTTTTGGCCGCGTATGATATTTTATTTTTTTGACTATTCAGCTAACCGTCCTAAAGTCTCAGAAGACATATGGTGGTATGTTTGGTGTGACAGTAACATTGTACTATGCCAGTGTATTTGGTTGTGTCATGTAGAACACTAACTGATCATTATGTGATCTTCCAAGACATTGATTCAGCTTTGATCTAACTTGACTAAATGAGCACCATTGTGAGAAGTGGCTGAGCGACACTCCGGTGTACTCAGGCAGCACTACAGCCCTGGTGTACTCAGGCAGCACTACAGCCCTGGTGTACTCAGGCAGCACTACAGCCCTGCACCGAATGAGCAAATTGAAGCGAAGCTACTCTTTTGCCTCGTGCAAAATGTAGTGATGCAAAAAGAAACCACATGTGTTTTATGAAAATCTTGCAACATGTGGCCAAGGAAACAATTCTGGTTGGTCTCAGGGAATGTAAAACAGGATTGAGTGAAGTAGCAGTGAATGAGAGCAACACAAATGTGAAATGACCTTATATCCTATTTTGCAGTCTGATACAGCTATTTGCTTACTTTGGTTGCTCTTCATCAGTGGCACACTTTTTGTAAGTAGCATAACTGTCCTCTCCAAGTTTAGCTGGAATTTAGCCCCAAATCGTTTGAGAATTGGTTGATGTTAGGTCTATGACATTGGCCCAACGGCTGGTCTTGCGCAGAATATCAGATCTCAACAATGACTGGAGAAGTGTTTGACGTCAGCAGTACCACATCCAGATCATTTACAGTGCATTCGGAAAGTATTCAGACCCCTTGAATTTTCTATATTTTATTATGTTACTATGTTATTCTAAAATGGATTAAATTGCTCCCCATTCAACCTGACAGAGCTTGAGAGGGTCTGCCGAGAAGAATCAGAGTAACTCCCGAAATATAGGTGTGGCAAGCTTGTAGCGTCATACCCAAGGATGGGGAGTGTCGCTGCACAGCTATTTTCAAGTCTCTCCAGAGCAGTTTGATTGGGTTCATGTCCGGGCTGGGCCACTCAAGGACATTCAGAGACTTCTCTCAAAGCCTCTCCTGCGCTGTCTTGGCTGTGTGCTTAGGGCCTTTGTCCTGTTGGAAGGTGAACCTTTGCCCAAGTCAGGTTCTGACAAAGTACAGATTTCTCTGTACTTTGCTCCATTAATTTTTCCCTTGATCCTGAGTAGTGTCCCAGTTCCTGGCATTAAAAAACATCCCCACAGCATGATGCTGCCCACACTACGCTTCACCATAGGAAAGGTGCCAGGTTTCCTCCAGATGTGAGGCTTGGCATTCAGGCCAAATAGTTACATCTTGGTTTCATCAGACCAGATAATCTTGTTTCTCATGGTTTGAGAGTCCTTTAAGTGCCTTTTGGCAAACTCCAAGCGGGCTGTCATGTGCCTTTTACTGAGGAGTGGCTTCCATCTGGCCACTCTGTCATAAATGTCTAAAACTTGTTTTCACTTTTTCATTATGGGGTATTGTGTGTAGATTGATGAGGAAAGAGAATAATTTAATCAATTTTAGAATCAGGCTGTAAAGTCTAATTGAGGACAGATCATTTACTATTGTGTTCAAGTCAAAAGTGTTTTGATTTACTTGTACTATTTTCTACATTGTAGAATAATAATGAATACATCAAAACTATGAAATAACACATATGTATAGTAGTCACTAAATACCATGTAAACATTAGCAGCATTAGCGAGGTATTAGGGATTGATTCTGGTATAATAGTCTCTAAGGACCGCGAGCAAAATACTGTAACTCAATAAGACAAATGTATCATCCTATCATCATAGGGTTGAACACTGACGAAGGTTTAAGCTTAAGTAAATCAGCTGTTTAATGTTCTTGGTCCGGTGGGAGGTGGGAGTTGAGTATGCTAAGTTGAAAACGTATGGTGCTTCGTCTTGTTCTGGTAGACTCTCTGAGGGGATATGGGGGTAAGGGTTTTACGACTGGCAGCCGCGAGTTTTGTGATTGGCAGCCGCGTTAGCTGCCTGAGTCACTCACAGACACTCGTCAGAGAGCAGTCTCACCTGTCGCATTCCTTTTTTTAAAACCCCTGTCTGGTCTTATTGCTTTGGCCTTGGATTTGTTTGCTACATAAGTACAATAACATATTCAAGTTTGTAGAAGCCTGTAAGAACAAAGTAGAGTTGATAGGGTTTGTCCATGGCTGTGATAGTGACTGTTCTGGCTTGACACGGATTGGCACTTGACACGTGTTTGCTCTTGACACAACTTGGTGCATGACACAAGTTGGAGCTTGCTGAGCGCTACAATCCACTGTTTTCCCTGCTAACACCCCCTGGGATTCCACAGTTTTACATGCTAACACCCCCTGGGATTCCACAGTTTTACATGCCAACACCCCCTGGGTTTCCACTGTTTTCCCTGCCAACACCCCTGGGTTTTCACTGTTTTACATGCTAACACCCCTGGGTTTCCAATGTTTTCCCTGCTAACACACCCTGGGTTTCCAATGTTGTTCCTGCTAACACCCCCTGGGTTTCCAATGTTGTTCCTGCTAACACCCCCTGGATTTCCAATGTTGTTCCTTGCTAACACCCCCTGGGTTTCCACTGTTTTCCTTGCAAACACCCCCTGGGTTTCCAATGTTGTTCCTGCTAACACCCCCTGGGTTTCCAGTGTTGTTCCTGCTAACACCCCCTGGGTTTCCACTGTTTTCCTTGCTAACACCCCCTGGGTTTCCAATGTTGTTCCTTGCTAACACCCCCTGGGTTTCCAATGTTGTTCCTTGCTAACACCCCCTGGGTTTCCACTGTTTTCCTTGCTAACACCCCCTGGGTTTCCACTGTTTTCCCTGCTAACACCCCCTGGGTTTCCAATGTTGTTCCTTGCTAACACCCCCTGGGTTTCCAATGTTGTTCCTTGCTAACACCCCCTGGGTTTCCACTGTTTTCCTTGCTAACACCCCCTGGGTTTCCAATGTTGTTCCTGCTAACACCCCCTGGGTTTCCACTGTTTTCCCTGCTAACACCCTCTGGGTTTCCACTGTTTTCCCTAATTACACTGTCTCACTTCCCTACTGTCTGTGGGTGACCCTTTAACCTTCACATTAACCTAGTTCTAGGGCTGTTTCCCTACTCTCTGTGTGTGACCCTTTAATTATCTCATTAACCTAGTTCTAGGACTTGTAAGTCTTTAAAACCTGCTTGATTAGAGGTTCAAACAGGGTCTTAAATAAGACAAATGATCAGATGTGTGGGTGTGATCTTCTCCTAATTTGGCCAATTGTCTATTTCACTGCAGTCAGAATGATCTCTCAGAAAGATTGTGAAAACACCACAGTAAGGACGTGCATAACCTATACCTCATCAAACTGTGTGGCATTCCACTGACACATCGTGCCACGGGTTGCCGAGGATCTAAAATAACGCAAGAGAAAACAATAAAATAAATTTATACACATGCAATGTGACAGTCACAGGTGGCCACTGTGGGTCATGGGGGCCATATAAATGTACTTTAACTGTCCACAGAGCTAGAACCCAGCCTGCAGCTTTTCACAATGTTGGGCTTGTGAACTAAAGGTGTAAATCAAAGTGTTTATAACAGTGGCAACACTGTCTTTCAGGCACGTTGTTTGACTGCTTTGTGAGTCAGGGAATCAATTAATAAATGCCCCACAATCACTTGTGCCCCACAAAACATCACAAGGCATTGCCCTTGTTAAAAGGTCAAGACTGGTGACTTTTATGCCAGGACAGAAGTCACCAGATTAAGAGTGAAATATCCAGATAAACCTTAATTATGGGTGGCCACAGCTGGAATTGAATCCACGACCCAGGGTGTTGCAAGTGCCATGCTCTACCGACTGAGCCATAACACCAAACATCTCTTCACTGTTATTACACGTGTGCTGTTGTGCTGCATCCATTGTCTTTGTGCGTAGTTTTACCTAACTGAGACTATTACAGCCTTCAGTCACTTGAGGAGATTCATATCACACCTCACGATTACTGATCTCATCTGTTGGAAGCAGTTTGAAGGGTCAGTTTATGCCAAGGGGGATCTGAGTGGGGCACTCTAAGTCTGAGTAAGGGTTCTGGGGTCTGCCAAGTAACAGAGGCCGAGAGGACGTCCCTCCTCCCCTATTCCTCTCATTATTCACACAGCAAGACACACTGGACCCATGCTCTGTAGGACAGGGATGGGCAATTCCAGTCCTCGCGGGATGGAGTGGTGTTACACTTTTTCCCCATCCCTAGCAAACACAGCTGATTCAACTAATTGCATTCTAAACTGAAGATCATGATTAGTTGATTATTGAAGTCAGGTGTGTTAGCTGGGGCTGGGGCAAAAGTGTGACACCAATCAGGTCCCTGAAGACTGGAGTTGGCCATCCCTGCTCTAGGACATCGCTTTGAATGTGTCACGCTCAGAGGAAACACAAATATCTGTGTGACTGAAATTAGATGTAACTGAATCTGAATACATCATAAGATGCTTGTCAATGAAACACAGTCTGCATGGCCTTTACGGTGCCTACATGTGATGGGACGGCACGTAGGACGGTGTAACTAAATCACATTGTAGATACAGCAGAGAATAAAGTGTCAAAATATGTGATGGTCTATAACAGTGGTTCTTGACTCTGGTCCTCGAATACCCTCAACAGTAGATATGTTTCTTTTTGTCCTGGACAAGCACACCTGATTCAACTTGTCAACTAATCATCAGGCCCTCAAGGAGTTGAATCAAAATGGGTGCTGTTGGGGGTACTCAAGGACCGGATTTGGGAACCACTGGTCTATAATGTTGTCCCTTAGGCTTGGCCTATTTGGAGGTGCTTATTAAACACAAGTTACATATATCCCATTGCCTGTAGGAACATGAAGTCATGCAAATGGGCATTATCAGGTTCCTCTGGGTTGATTTTTATTTGGTGGTGCGCCCCTCTGCACAGAAATGTCACGCCGTGTACGTGACTAGCACAAATCAGCGATGTGCTAGACGGACATGATGGCCACCGTTCACTACCAATGCTCTAGTAGATTGGTTAAAGGGGGAAGGCAATATCATAAATCATTGTATTTGTAAATCACTTGGAACTGGCCGCTGCCCAACAGGCACTACGTAACCTAGTTATTAGCATCGCATATCATCCATTTATAAAGCTTTAGCTCAGGCACTTTTAGCTTAAGGGACACATTGTTTGGGCGTAACAGTAGGTAGGTTCTGACTGTAGCAGTCTCAGCAGTGACCTCCTTCACCCTTGGGAGCGAGAGGAGTCTTAGGCTGCATCCTGAATAGCACCCTATTCCTTAAATAGTGTACTACTTTTGTCCAGAACCCTGTGGTCATCCCTGTGGGCCCTGGTCAAAAGTAATGCACTGTGTGCAAAAAAAGGCATTTGCGACGTTGCCTTAGAGTGATCGCCACTAGCCTATGTCTACTACTCTTGGGTCTAAAAATAAGAGGAGTCCTAAAAAAGATTTATGTCCTAAGCACTCGTGATGGACACTTGAGAGAGATGGTGTCAGAGAGAGAGAGAGGGAGAGTGTGAGCTAAATGAACTGCTAGTGAGCGAGAGAGGGAGAGAGGAGAGAGAAAATATGGTTTAGTTGGTGGTTTGTTTTTTCGGTCTCCTCCTTACTACTGGAATTCTGCATCCAAATTCATTACTTAAACCCCATGATACATTTTAATTGCTACAGTGTGACATTCTCTCATTGAATCTCCATTCTGCATTTCTATTGCCCAGTGATTTGCATGGAGCTGTTGATGGCTCAGCCACTCTGGGATGTTTAAGGGCGTGGAACGGAATGGCTGGCGACGCTGTTAATTTACACCCCCGACTACTGCGTTCCGCTCAAAGTCATGAAGACTACACCTGTCATGCATTACTGCCACACTGCAGAGAGGGGTCGGGGTGGGAGACCAACAGGGCAGTTCAGGGGTGTTTCATCCTAACAGTTCAGGGGTGTTACATTGAGTGATTCATCCAGTCCAATCCCTTTGAGTGTAATAGATATGTTAGCGGTCCTCTAGGCAACAGTGTGGCAGATTCAGTTCATCTACTGAGGAATATTCATGATGTGCAAACAAAGCTACATTTCCCTATTGATTGTGTTGTTCCTTGGTTTAACTACAGTATGTTCTGTTGTAGGAGTTGATAGGAGTTGACCTTAACCGCTGGTTCCAGGGTCAGATATGTTCTATCCTAATGAGGATTTAGGCTGAGGACATCTGATCCTAGGTCTGTGTTTAGGGGCCAGTTCAACCTCAAGGTTAGGGGCCAGTTCAACCTCAAGGTTAGGGGCCAGTTCAACCTCAAGGTGGATTGCTGAGATACCTCTCTAGCATAGAGGTTTTCAAACCTCTCCTCTGGGACCCCAGTAGTTTCACAATTTAGTTGTACCCCTGAACTCGTTCACCTGATTCACCTATCAAAGGGTTTGATAATTATATAGTTGACAAGTTGAATCATGTGTGTTAGCTTTGGGATACATCAAATACATGGAGCGGCTGGGGGTCCGGAGGAGAGATTTTCTCTAGCATGGAAGTCTGACTTCTGAATTCAGTCGGCCTAAATCCTCTCCAGTCCACCACCTGCTCTTAATTAGTCCCACACTGTAGTACTGTATTACACATTAATGATATCACAAGCCAGACTGGAAGCCAATCCATTATGCAGCACTGTTAACACCCAGGCTGTCTTCCGCTGGCTTTGACTGATGATGATGCAAACCCCATGGGGGAAGTAAGAAACACCCCATACCACTCTGTTTGTCCCACCTGGGGCATCTGTATCATTTTCCTCCTGTCTGCACCAAATCACTTCAGTGTCTCCTCTCATCGTTCCGAGGTTGATTTTAAACACCACGCACGTGCCTTCACAACCCGACTCCCCCCACAACCCGCCACCTTTGTCCCAGCACCTAGGGTAGGCTTACGACAACAACGACAACCGCACACCATGCATCAGCAGTAGTAGTTGGGGCTCTGTAATCTGAGAATGCGTGCGGCTGATATAAGAGAGTGTTGGGTCTATGGAACAAGATGGGCAGTGAGAGGATACTTGTTAGGGATATTCTGGTAGCAAGAGCACATGATCATCTTATTAAATTGAGACTGGCGAAATAGAGATGTTATTTTCTCAGTGTGGTCAGTCATGAGGTTTGATTAACAATTTGATATGATTATTATATAAATGCACTACGCCACAGAAATTGCCTGGAAATAAAAAATGGTAGGTCCCTATTTGATTTGAAATCGTAATCACATGGTTTATGGAATGCCTGGAGGATTTATAGACATGTTCTGTCCCCCAACAATAACCATATTATTACCTGTGACAGTAACATGTCACATGCATCACCATCATCATCTTCTACCTTTCCCTTAGAATGGGAAAGTAACTGAACACACCATCCACTGTCATGGACAGACAGTAGTCACTGGCTAGTCTTCACTTGCTCATGCAGCCTAGCAACAGCATACATCTTGTCATCTGTGATATGGTTGGTATTTGTTTTGTACACATACAAGATGGCATACGTACATCTCCATGAGCTAATGCTGCCTGCCCATGATCCGCGTATCTCCCTGCCTACGTTTGCTAGCCGTCCCGTCCATTCCTTACCCTATCCTGTCAACATTGTAAGCACTTGTTTATCCATTCAGACAGGTGTTTGAATAATGTGCATCTCTGTCCAATAAAAAATGATTGTCATGAGGCTGAGGGGTGAGGCGCGGGGCTAAGGGGTAAATTTACGACAGCCAAATGTATCTTCACCTCATTGATCATGAAACATGAGTGACTCCAAAGAACTCTGCAAACAGGTGTGGTGGCGAGGGGTAGGGGCCCTGGGGCGGTGGCGAGGGATAGGGGGGAGACGAGAGAGAGAAAGAAAGGGGGGAGTGGAGTAAGAGAGAGAGAGATGGGACACAGCAAGGGAGTCAGGCAGGTTGGGTGATGGGAATTTGCATGATGAAGAAAAAAAATCTATAATCTGACTCAGAGTTCAGAGGTGAGGTGGATTCCAATGGCAGGGGTTGTGTGTTTTTCATCCCCACGACATGTCTCCAAATCTAGCATCAGCCGCCGTGGGGTACGGGGGACATTGCCCACAGGTGCACTTTGGTGACGCAAACAGCAACCAGTTATGACAGGAAATATGATTGAGAGGCAAGTCATTCGGACCCCCACCACCACCAAACCCACTGAGAGAGATAGCGCATACAGTACATAATGTCGTCAGATAGTTCATCCCCATATCGATTACCAGGCCGGCATGGATGGATCATGTGTTACTGTGTCTGTTTTTAAATGTTTCTGGTATCGAATACATCGCTTGGATCAGATGTCTGTGGCATGTTTAAATACACCGGCACGCTGCCTCTCATTCCTTCTCTCCATCATTCCCTCTGTCTCTCAAACGTACAGCTTCTGTCTCTCATAAGCACATGCACGCACACACAAAACGCCCATTCTGTCGGACCTAGGCCAATATCTCACAAACACACTATTTATCTTTCTCACACGTACACAGCCTCTGTCTATCCCACTGTCTATCAGTGTTTAGATGACAGCAGTTTAATATGACCCAGGAGGAATGCCGTTACAAGCCTGATAATTTGTCAAGTGACGAGCTAATGAGAGGGTCATGGGAGCTTTGGCCACAGACACACCGGAATGTTGGGAACAGCCATTCACAGGACACAGTCAATTCCATACAACTTTATTTAGTCTCATCAGGAGTGACTTTAAAAATCTATTTCGACATGTTTGCATTGTTAAGAGAAAGAGAGTGTTGAGGTTGATGCAGTCTCAAATCCTAATTTAGCCTCATCCCGAATGTATGTACTGTTTTGAAAAAAATTCAAGCGTACAGTACATGACACTAACATAACAGTAGGTATCTAATAACAAAAGTTTCCCATAACAAATGTCTAATATCTCAATATTGACCAAATATGCAATCTGTCATAACTTCACAAAACAATTGCAAATAGGAGCACTGAATAACTCTGATGTATGCTGGTAGAGTGGTAGAAACGTTGTTTGTAGTTTACATAAATTATAGCGATGAATAAACTATAATTTACACATTTTGATAGAAAAGAAGATACTGTATGTGTGGCGTACTTCTTTTTTTGAGCAGAAAAGGCGCAATAAAATTCGATTTAATGCCTAAGATTTAATCATTGGTTCTGTTCTCGATTAGTCAGCCTGTTTTCATTGTAGGGCTTTTTGCGCAAGCGGTTATATCCTTCTTCACAGGGAAGAGAAGAGCCGATTTCAACAGGTCCCACGAAGAAAAACAAAGAACCACACCCGGTATTGTATGACAGGTAGCTATGTCTAAACAGATTATTTTGAAAAATAGCATCTTCACGGATATGAATCACCGTTCGTTCGGGGATAAAAATACCATTCATGCTTCCTCGTTCTGCTACTGGCATCGCAGCAAAAAAAACAAAATGGCTTTACAATGCAGCTAGCTAGCTAACCTGACGTTAGGCCTGGAAAGCTGCATTTATTCGGACACTGCAGCTAGTCAATGTGGAACGAGTTTATCCGCAAACCTATATTATAAAACGACAGGAATGTATTTGCACGAGTGCACAGCTGGTTGGTACTAGCCAATAAAATGGGCATTACAGGAGCTTGCTGATTTAGGTTAGCTAGCTAACTTAGCATTGTAACTAACTGTCCTCATTTCAACTGGATAGCATCAGAGCGAATAAATGCGTTTGTAATTAAG
This sequence comes from Oncorhynchus keta, assembly GCF_023373465.1. Classification (NCBI taxonomy): domain Eukaryota; kingdom Metazoa; phylum Chordata; class Actinopteri; order Salmoniformes; family Salmonidae; genus Oncorhynchus; species Oncorhynchus keta. The sequence continues at coordinate 18,942,780 of NC_068436.1, forward strand.
CGGCATTTGACATATTGTGCAGTATGTATATAATGTATATGCTAACTTTACAGTACAGCTAGAAAACGTCTGTTTATATTAGCGATGTAACTCATGTAAATGAATAACCGGCCACCTACAGCTATGTTGCTAGTAGCCCAATAATGGACTAGAAGCTAATAGTGCAAGGGCCTTACCGTTACATGTTCTATTTAGGGGCGAATTGGCCAAGATGGTCAGACAGAAAACTGATTGTGTGTGTCAGCCAAATAATCAATCTAAATGTGAATCGATTTTCAATTGCGGTATGGTTCTAGAAATATAAAGCTTTCTACTTTCATATCGCATCAAAACAATTTCACAAATGGAAAATATACAGTTACTGTTTTAAAGATCGGCTTTGGGCAAAAAAATAACGTATTCAAATGGTATAACTGATCAATGCACCATCATACCAGGTCATTTAATGCTTAAACATCAAATTGGATTAATACGATATTTGACCAAAGTGCCATTTCTCCAAAAGCAAATCTTTAGAAATGACGTCAACACATATGTCGTTACTGGCTAAGGAAGAAGCTACGTTGGTTTCGGCGCGCATGACCAGAATGACGCATAACTAACCACCAAAAGGCACACCCCGTTTCTCTTTTCAAAATTGAGAAAGGGGCGGAGTTGGACCGGGTTAACGCAGTTGCAGCTGATAGTATCTTTATGTGACAACAGGTTTGTGGCGTCCGTCTTCTGTTAATACTCAGGTGTTCGGAGATGCAGGTAGCTAATTAGCACAGACTTGACAAGCACTGTAATATGTCAGACTCTGATGATAGTCTATCTTGTAATTGAGAAGTCCATCATCCTGCACAGATTTAGTACACTGGTCAAGCAAGCTTGTGTGGATATTAGCGATAGGTTAGTTAGAAGCTAATCTGGGTTGGCATCATGCATCAGTCTCAAAGAGCAGAATATATACATAAGAAAGGACAAGTGTATATAGGATTCTGTTCAAATTACAATGAGTGCAGTAACTAGGAACATACTCCATTGATAGAGGCTAATGACCTTTAAGGCCTATTGATAACAGCAATGGAGGATGGTGGGTTGAGCTATAGGAGGACAGGCTCATAGTAATGGCGGGAATGGAATAAATGCAACAATATCAAGCACAAACATATGGAAACCACGTTTGACTATGTTCCATTTAATTCCAGCCATTACAATGAGTGTCCTCCTAAAGCTCCTCCCACCAGCCTCTACTGGATGATCATATGTCTGGCCATACTAGCCCAGTATCTTCCATATCAAGATAAATAATAAATAAATGAAACCAGAAGGTTAAATTACTACACAGCTTTATAGGGTTAAGGTGTCAGCATGCTTCAGTTCGACTGGCACCTATGCGAACCGAACGAGTGTTCTCACATACTCCCTTAAAATACCTTCTCTTTAAAAAATTGAAAAAGGCAGCAATAGCACTCTGGAAACTCTGGAGCCAGTATACACTTCCTCAAAATAGTCAGAATGAATCTAAGATAACTCAAGAAATCGGTCATTAATTGTGCTGTTTTTGCAGAAGACCTTAGTCGTCCAATTTTTACATCTAACTAAGATGTGGTGCAGTATTTCTTAATGAAAAAAAATGTGCGTGAAAATGAGCAGTCTCTCATTGAATGAAAACAAAGACTTTATTGAAAAATCACTACTGTTGACCAGGCACAGATGAAAGGGGCGTAGACTTTGGCTGCTACTGACTTCGGCTTGCCTCGAAAGAAAAATGTCTGTGCCCGAACAACCGAAGAAAACTTTACTGAAGTTCAAAACGAACTAAACGTCACAATGTCATCGTAATACATGCACAAACCCTTCTGATCTGTTTCGTCTGAGAAGCATGCGGACGCCATTATAATTGAATTGGTCTGTCATCTGAAAACGATGTTATAAAATACTGCTGTTTGGGCTTCTATTGAATTTATGTATGTACATTTATGTATTTTTCCCTTAATATTGTTGTTTCAGGTAAACATCATGGCAAATTATACATATATTTGAATACAAGCAAGAATCAAGATTACATAAAACATAACATAAGCAACAGAAAACAAAAGTGACAGGGCTGGTTGGTATACCGTATTTTACATTATAAACTGAGTGGTTCGAGCCCTGAATGTTGATTGGTTGACAGCTGTGGTATATCACTGTATACAACGAGTTTGGCAAAACATTTATTTATACTGCTCTAATTATTTTGGTAACCAGTTCATAATAGCAATAAGGCATGTCTGGGGTTTGTGGTATATGGCCACTATACCATGGCTAAGGCCTGTATCCAGTCACTCCGCATTATATCGTGATTAAGGACCGTCGTTAGCTGTGGTATATTGGCCATATACCACACCTCCTTCCCTTATTGCTCAAATATACTGGTATTTGGTGTACGGACCGGTTTGGGTTTTTACTTTACCTTCTATACCGGTATTTGAATGCTTGGTTTGTTAAATCTGATATGCCATGTGTAATGTCCATTTTTATAGTTTACTCCACTACTTGAGTCATCTCTTTCCACTCTCTTTCTGTGCTGCTTTCAACAAATACTTAGCCCCGTTAGCTAATAAATGTACTGAGTCAGAGAAAATTGAACTAGCTATACAGTCTGATAATACCAGTGATGGTGTAGACCTAAATCAGAATGTTTGTGCAACATTATCTTCTAAATCAGAGGGATACGTGAAGCCTGAGTATGTTTTCTACATGCAGTAGCTAAGAGAACATTTACATGTAGCCAAAGATTATAGGGTCCCCTAAGAAACACCTATCAACACTTTGGTTGCTACCCTGTCTCTATGGCATTTTTGTTCATTTTCATGTCAACCAGCACTGTATTCAAAGTGTCCGCTATTATATTCTAACTATGGAATTAGAATAATACATTTCCATGTTTCCGACAGTTCACTGAAGTGAACATTTGGTTTAGGTCCACTCAGTCCCTTAAGGGGGGGGAGCAAGGTAAATGGCAAGAAATACACAGCCAATCTGAGTGAGTGATCACCGTCAACCTATGGTGGAGAATTTCTATCCTGATGGGAGTGTTCTCTTCCAAGATGACTATGTCCCCATCTACATGGCACGAGTGGTCACTAAATGGTTTGTTGAATGAAAACGATGTAAACCATATGCTATGGCCATCTGTCACCAGATCTTAACCCAATTCTACACCACCATCAACAAATCACCAAATGATGGAATTTCTTGTGGAATAATGGTGTTGCATCCCTCCAGTAGAGTTCCAGACACTTGTAGAATATGCCAAGGCGCATTGAAGCTGTTCTGACGGCTCGTGGTCCAAGGCCCTATTAAGACACTTTATGTTGGTGTTTACTTTATTTTGACAGTTACCTATACATTACATAATTACATTTTTTTTACATGAACAAAAACAAACATTCTTTCTTATTACCCATGACATTTCTCAGGGTATCTGCAAGATTAGGGGAAAGATAGCATTAAGGGGTCCCATATTTCCCCACCTTGTTCTGAAGTATGGAATTTGTTTTCTCCAGCGGCAGCCTTTTAAATATCTCACAATACCACTGATTTTTATAGTAGGTTGCTGGTCTTTTATCCAAATCAGATTGAGTTGTGTAAGTAAGTAATGGTCTGTTTTCTGTGACACCTGATGCAAGTAGCAATGGCTCCATTCTTCTAGGACATCTTAACATGCCCATTAGCTCAGTTGAGTTTTTCTCCCAGAAAATGGTTAATGTGGTGAGTAGGTCCAAAACAAGTGCCATTGGGTACGTTTCGTTGTTGTACTTATTTTTGTACTTACACATGTTATTATTTTATTGGCCTTTGTATCAAATTGATGGTAAGTCTAATGGTGTTGAATAGTTAACATTTCTTTGCTTTTCCACCCTGTAAAAGAGCATGACTGCAAGATGTTTAAGAGAAGATGATGGAATTTTCCCTCCCCTCAATTTAAAAGGAAACAAAAATGGTGAAATCATAGACATTTCTCACTACATAGGGACCCCTCCTGTAAGAATACCAATAAGAAGAAATAATTCAAGCAAATCAAAATTCAGGAGGCCCAGCATCTGTAATCCTGTTTCTGCTTTCCACCTCTCAGCTTCGCGTTGCTCACAGAAAGTCCATCCCAGCTCTACCCTCTATCAGCTTGGGCAGATAGGGCAGCCAGTGCCTTCGGTACCATAGGCCGGGAACCCCGTTCCTCTTCGGACCGTCCGCGGCTATCTGCCTGGCCCAGGTCGAAGCCCAGCTAGCCCTGCACCAACTGAGCATCATCGCCGCTGCCAGTAACCACGGCAACCAGCAACGGGCCCTGCTCAACCTTCTCCAGCAAGCAGCTGCCAACAACATCGCTCAGCCGCTCGCCCCGTCATGTACCAGCCTCAGCAACAGGGGGCACCCTTCAACAGGCCCAGGAACATGCCATACCATCAACAACAACCGGGCCACTCTACGGGCGGCAACAACATGGCCCAGATGAACAGCTACCAGGCGGGTCAGTTCCCGCCGCAAACTCGGCTACACGAGGAGCTGGAGTCAGCGATCTCTGTCCGTGTTCAGGGTGGGAGGGACGAGGACCACCGACTACTCAACCAGAATAACCAGATCCCCCGGCAGCACTGTGTAGATCCCCGCATGCACGGGGACGGTCGGGGTGGGAGTTCAGAGACTGCCTATTCTAACAGCAACAACCTTGTTTCGCTCTCCTGCGATGACCAGCAGAATCAGATGCAAGATGTGGACTGGTCCAACTACCAGACTCCCAGTAAACTCTTTGGTCTCAATCAGCAGCAGCACCTCCAGCAGTCCTCCCACTCTCATGCTAACCCCAACAGCGGGCATTCAGGAGGGGGCATGCAAAGCTGGAATGCTCCTGTTTCTCAACCGGCTCGTCCACAGGGTGGAAACATGCAGGGTCTGTACGTACCTGAGAGCGCAGGCAGTATCCTGGCCGGCTTCGGTTTGTCAAACGATGACCTGGAGGTTCTCAGCCACTACCCTGATGACCAACTAACTCCAGACACTCTGCCCTTCATCCTACGTGACATACAGATACACAAAACAAACAGAAACACAGGCCCTCCTGCGTTCTCTCAAACTCTCCCTGCTATTCCTAACCTGCCGCCACCGCTGCGTCTTTCTCCACCACAGCGGCATCCTGCACATTCATGTCCGACCAACATCCCAACTTTTCTGAGTGTGACGCAAACGGCGGGTAAAGTTATCGACTACGGCCATGCGAGTAGGGGCGGCGGAAGAGGGTAGGGACTCTTACAAACGCGAGCTACCGTCCAAGGAGAGAGCAACTAAACCAGAGTCAAAGTCCACCGGTTCATCTTTGAAACGTAAAGCTGAATCCCCAAGGCGGCACGACGACTCTTCCGACTCAAAGAAAGACAAAGACTACAGGAGGCGTGCTCCAATCCCCCGACACTCACAAGCACAAAAGAACGCCCGTCAGAGAGCCGCCATCAAGATCTCGGTCGGAGCGCGAAGGGTCCAGATCAAGGCCACAGTTCGAAGCCAGGAGTGAGTCGTCAAAATCAACCAGACCCTCCGGTGCCAAACGCAGCTCTAGCGCAACCAAGAGGCTCCCAACACCCACCATGATAGGTGATTTCTCGGCGGACCCTCCGAAGGTGTACCCCCACACCTGCTCCCTGTGCGACATGCAATGTGAACGGGCTAAGGTGAGTACCGTACCTGTACCGCACATGTTGTTCGCCAAGCAGAGATTTTGTTTTTGTTAAACGGATACTTCAGGATTTTGGAGTCTGATGAACTCGTGGATACCATTTGTTGTCTCTGCGTCCAGTTAGGACGTTGCTTATTAGCGTTAGCGCAATAACTGGAAGTCTTTTGCAACTGCTAGCATGCTAGTAGATACCATAGACTTCCAGTTGTTGTGCTGATGCTAGTTGGCTTTGGCTTGCAAAGCTACTTCTAACGTCCATCATTCTGGATACAGAGAAATGGTATCAATGAGTTCCCCTGGTTTTGGGGAAGTAGATAAAGGGCTTCATTGCCAAAATCACAAAGTATCCCTTTAAGCTTTTATAAAGGCCCAATGCAGTTAAAGGAAAAATCCACTCAAACTATATTTTGAATTTGCTTCCATTAGTCCACTGTTGATACAGTACCACAGCATTTTGAATGTCAGCAGTCAAGTTTTCAAGATATTCGACTGTCAAGAAGCAAAGTGTCACTTGCCACATTGTCATGGTGATGCAAAACCTTTTGGGACTATCAACAATGGACTAATGAAGAAAGGAGAAAAAAAAGAGTTGTGGGTTGGATTTTTCCTTTAAACACCATAACCACTTTTATATACACACCAGGCATAAAACACAGTGAAATACATCACATATTTGATTCTACTTACAAAAATAAATAAAAATTAAGCAATGGTTTAACAGTTCTGATTCACATAAACAGTTTGTACGTTTGGTGAGCTTACGCCGATTGAAGCACCAGGTTTGAAGCACCAAGTTTTCTGTACAATCTTTCATTTTATTTGGACATATAAATACCTTAATTGGCATTCCAGCAGTGATCTGTTGTTGTGCTAGCACCAGCTGAGCGAGCCTCTGTCTTTAGCGAGAGTGAAGGGAATTCGGAACAACAATGTATGCATCTTTAAAAATAGTTTTCACATACAAACTTTATATGTCCGAAATCAGAATCAAATATGCTTCCCAAAAATAACATGGTCGCTGTGGGAGAATGTATATTTTGATTGGCAATTTTCTGCATTTGTCAGTGCCATCAGGTAGCCTGATTCCAGATGTGTCCATGTAAACAGCACTATTAAGGAAATTGTTCTTCTGGCAAAGCATGGAAACGTTTTCATTAAACTACTTTATTGATCTGACTATCCACAAAATGGCATTATTGTGTGCATCTAACCGTACACGGTGTCTTCTCCTTTCAAACCGTTCCTTTGTAAATCCATATATGGTTGGTGTTACTGTTGAGTTGTTCAACAATTAAAACCACTAAACAATCAAGGAGAAAAAAAGAGAGAAATTTGCTCCTGAAAAAGTAGCCTGACCCGTACTCTGCTAATGACGAAGAAGATGAAGATTACAGAAGACATGGATATAACTGCAAAAGCTGAATCGTATTTGTGGTGAAGAGGACTAACTTTACCCAGTATTCACTCTTCTGCAGTGTACAAAAACATTATCAATGCTGTTTTAATACAAGAAACACCATTTTGCAATTTACATGTTTTTTTTACAGGTTGTTGCCAAAATGTCTCTTTTGATAACTTCAAATCTTGATACCTTCTTTAGTACTTTGCCATTTGATTTGATGCCTCAAACTTAAACAAGTAGTTTCAATACATATATTTTTGATAGCTTGTTGAGGAATGCATTCAAGATATGGAAGACCTACACATATCAACAATACCCCTAAATATACATTTCCACCATTCTCCTTAATGCATACACACGCATAGGCACTATGATGGTGTACATGTGATCCTACCAATCACATCTCTCTGCTGGACTCTGGTAGATATCTAACCATTATTTGTTTTATTTTGTTTTTTTCCTGCCAGGACTGGATCGATCACGTGAACACAGTCAACCACACAGCTAGCTGCAGAGATCTGCGCAACAAGTGGGTGTTTACATTTTTTGTTGTTGCTAAAACTATGCTGGCAGTTCAAATCCTTATGTCTATAGAAGCACCCATCAGTCTAAGTAAAACATTAAATAAATACCATCAAAATCCATGATATCAGATATCTTTTTTTTTGCATGGTCTGTCTCAATCCATCACATCCTCCTATGTCGGCCTTCCGCGTCCATCTATGTCGGCCTTCCGCGTCCATGATAGTTGGCCGAGCCACAGCAGGTTTTATCAGACCATGAGACATCCCGAAAATCAGTCTTCTCCCGAAGATGTCTGTAGGGTCCCGAGCGGTTTGAGAAGTGTCGTGACTCGTCTGACGTCGTTAATGCTGATGTGCCAACTAGAGGTCGACCGATAATGATTTTTCAACGCCGATACTGATTATTGGAGGACCAAAAAAAAGCCGGTACCGATTTAATAGGCCAATTTTATTTGTAATAATGACAACAATACTGAATGAACACTTATTAGCCATCAATTGTGCAAGTTCTCCCACTTAAAAAGGATGAGAGGCCTGTAATTTTCATCATAGGTACACTTCAACAAAATAAGAAAAAAAATCCAGAAAATCACATTGTAGGATTTTTAATGAATTTATTTTCAAATTATGGTGGAAAATAAATATTTTGTCACCTACAAACAAGCAAGATGCCTGGCTCTCACAGACCTGTAACTTCTTCTTTAAGAGGCTCCTCTGTCCTCCACTCGTTACCTGTATTAATGGCACCTGTTTGAACTTGTTATCAGTATAAAAGACACCTGTCCACAACCTCAGTCACACTCCAAACTCCACTATGGCCAAGACCAAAGAGCTGTCAAGGGACACCAGAAACAAAATTGTAGACCTGCCACAGGCTGGGAAGACTGTATCTGCAATAGGTAAGCAGCTTGGTTTGAAGAAATCAACTGTGGGAGCAATTATTAGGAAATGGAAGACATACAAGACCACTGATAATCTCCCTCGATCTGGGGCTCCACGCAAGATCTCACCATGTGGGGTCAAAATGTTCTCAAGAACGGTGAGCAAAAATCCCAGAACCACACGGAGGGACCTAGTGAATGACCTGTAGAGAGCTGGGACCAAAGTAACAAAGCCTACCATCAGTAACACACTACCCCGCCAGGGACTCCCATCCTGCAGTGCCAGACGTGTCCCCCTGCTTAAGCCAGTACATGTCCAGGCCTGTCTGAAGTTTGCTAGAGAGCATTTGGATGATCCAGAAGAAGATTGGGAGAATGTCATATGGTCAGATGAAACCAAAATATAACTTTTTGGTTAAAAACTCAACTTGTTGTGTTTGGAGGACAAAGAATGCTGGGTTGCATCCAAAAAACACCATACCTACTGTGAAGCATGGGGGTGGAAACATGCTGTTTTTCTGCAAAGGGACCAGGACGACTGATCCGTGTAAAGGAAAGAATGAATGGGGCCATATACTGTGAGATTTTGATTGAAAACCTCCTTCCATCAGCAAGGGCATTGAAGATGAAACGTGGCTGGGTCTTTCAGCATGACAATGATCCCAAACACACCGCCGGGCAACAAAGGAGTGGCTTCGTAAGAAGCATTTCAAGGTCCTGGAGTGGCCTAGCCAGTCTCCAGATCTCAATCTCATAGCAAATCTTTGGAGGGAGTTGAAAGTCTGTGTTGCCCAGCAACAGCCCCAAAACATCACTGCTCTAGAGGAGATCTGCATGGAGGAATGGGCCAAAATAGCAGCAACAGTGTGTGAACCTTTTGAAGACTTACAGAAAACGTTTGACCTCTGTCATTGCCAATGAAAGTATATAACAAAGTATTGAGAAACTTTTTATTGACCAAATACTTATTTTCCGCCATAATTTGCAAATAAATAAATAAATCCTACAATGTGATTCTCTGGATTTTAATTTTTTTTTTTTTAGCTTTTTGAAAATCTTAAATGTTTACTAGAAATTTGAAATCAAATAGCTAAATGATCCATGGTTTGGCCATCTTAAAACAATTCCATATGTTAGCTTTGTAACCCTCCCCCGCAACGGCTTAGACTTAGAGTTAACTAACCTAACCCATCAATACGCAACAATAACCCATGGATGATATACTCATGTCTCTTCTTTCCCCCCCAAAGGTATCCAGACTGGAATCCAAATGTCCCAAGGTGAGAGATGTTCCTAAAATGTAGGACTACCTATTTTTCACCCTGATTATCCAATCGCACCTTTTTATTTTTTAATGTCATATTGTTCTTCTGACTCCTCTCTCCCCTCTTTGCCCCAAACCAGGAGGGACCCGTCTCAAGGTCAGGATGCTTCTGCCACCTGGCAGTCCCTAGAACGCTCTCCCTCCCGCTCAGTCTCCCGTTCCTTGTCCTGGTCCCCTCTCCAACCCCCTCTGGACCGAAGCCGAAGGATCTCTCCGCCTACATCCCATGGACACGCCCCCACACCTCTGGTCGGCACAGCCCCTCCCAGTCCCATCGGGGTTCTGCCTCCAGTGCTCACAGGCCGGAGAAGAGAACCAGTGAATCCTCAGGTAAGCCACTTTGTCTAGATGCTAATCTGGGCTAGTGGTTGACACAGTTTCCCAGACCCAGATGAAGCGTATTCCTGGAGTGCTAGTCTGTTGGCACTGTAATATATCTGCCCTGTGCTACATCGTCATAACCCAGACGTAATTTGTTACCCCTATCTACTGTAATATATAAAATCAAACTTTATTTGTCACATGCGGAAACCTTACCGTAAAATGCTTACTTACAAGTCCTTCTTATTCTTATGTGTCAGATTTATAAAAAATAAAAAAAAACTTTACTGAAAAAGCACACCATGCAATAATCTGAGTACGGCACTCAGACACAAAAACAAGCCATACAGGTACCCGCCATGTTGTTGGGTCAACAGAAGTCAGAAATAACATTATAAATATTCACTTACCTTGATCTTCATCAGAATGCACTCCCAGGAGTCCCAGTTCTACAATAAATGTTTGTTTTGTTCGATGTCCATGATTTATGTCCAAATACCTTCCTTTTTGTTGTAATATATCGATGTCATTATAACCCAGACATCTGTCACCCCTACATCCACGGATATCTACTGTGATATATTTACGTCATTATAGCCCAGACATGTGTCGCCCCTACATCCAGGGATATCTACTGTAATATATTTACCTCATTATAGCCCAGACATCTGTCGCCCCTACATCCAGTGATATCTACTGTGATATATTTACCTCATTATAGCCCAGACATCTGTCGCCCCTACATCCAGGGATATCTACTGTGATATATTTACCTCATTATAGCCCAGACATCTGTCGCCCCTACATCCAGGGATATCTACTGTGATATATTTACCTCATTATAGCCCAGACATCTGTCGCCCCTACATCCAGGGATATCTACTGTGATATATTTACCTCATTATAGCCCAGACATCTGTCGCCCCTACATCCAGGGATATCTACTGTGATATATTTGCCTCTACATCCAGGGATATCTCATTTTATAGCCCAGACATCTGTCGCCTCTACATCCAGGGATATCTACTGTGATATATTTACCTCATTATAGCCCAGACATCTGTCGCCCCTACATCCAGGGATATCTACTGTGATATATTTACCTCATTATAGCCCAGACATCTGTCGCCTCTACATCCAGGGATATCTACTGTGATATATTTACCTCATTATAGCCCAGACATCTGTCGCCCCTACATCCAGGGATATCTACTGTGATATATTTACCTCATTATAGCCCAGACATCTGTCGCCCCTACATCCAGGGATATCTACTGTGATATATTTACCTCATTATAGCCCAGACATCTGTCGCCCCTACATCCAGGGATATCTACTGTGATATATTTACCTCATTATAGCCCAGACATCTGTCGCCTCTACATCCAGGGATATCTACTGTTATATATTTACTCATTATAGCCCAGACATCTGTCGACCCCTACTGTGATATATTTATTATAGCCCAGACATCTCGCCCCTACATCCACGGATATCTACTGTGATATATTTACCTCATTATAGCCCAGACATCTGTCGCCCCTACATCCAGGGATATCTACTGTGATATATTTACCTCATTATAGCCCAGACATGTGTCGCCCCTACATCCAGGGATATCTACTGTGATATATTTACCTCATTATAGCCCAGACATGTGTCTCCCCTAAATCCAGGGATATCTACTGGGAGCTCCTCTCGAGAAGGCCTGAAGCGTTCCAGAAATGACCCCGCCAAGTGTGCGACTGGCCACGGCAACAGAGCAGGGGTTTCTGGGAAACACGAGTCCGGGAAACTTGAGTCCTATTTGTCGTCCACCAGCAAGTTTCCGGCGTCCATGTCTGAGAAGCCACATCGCCCATCTTCCTCTGCTTCCTCTAAGCCAGGCGCCAAGCCAGCGGCCGGGAAGGAGACCGCCTTAGGACAGGACTCAGAGGTGTGCCCTTCGCAGAGCTTTTGGTTCAATCTTTTGTTTGCTCTGCACAGTGTCATTAGGGCTCTTAAGATTAACCTCATTATCAGTAATCATTACTTTCAGTAGTAATATCATTAGGGAAAATTCGCAAATTGAATTAGAACTAACTTATAGGCAGCTTCTTCACACTCCCATCCAACCCAAGCAGTGCTTGTAAACCTTCCTTCCTTGATTTTAGCTCCAGTCCTCCAGCGCGCCACAGAAGAAGCCGAATCCAACGCAGCAGAAGAAGAATCCTCCAGGTTCCTACTTGCTCTATCTGTCTGGCCTCCCTGTAGATGCCAAGTACCAGGAAGTGGTGTCACTGGTGCAGTCCTTCGGCAAGGTCACCAACGTCCTCATCATCAGGAACGAGGAGGGGGATGAGAACCAGGGGCAGCCGCAATACAGTAAAGTGAGTATAAATAACTGTGTGGGAGTGTCAAGTTAGGCATCATACCCTTTAATGCTAAGTGGTGTCTTTTTGCTAAGTATGAAGACATCTTGTTTACCCCCTGGAGTCGATTTCCCCGGCCCTGCATAATTTAAAAAAAATACCCATCAAAATCCCTCAGTTTAAGCATAGTTCTGGACTTAACATCCAATGTGTTTGTTTTCCTGTTTATAAGTGTGATTTTTCAGAGAGAAAATGGAAACCTGTGAAAAATAAACAGATGAAATGGAATTTGGGGGGAAAAACTTAAACTGATTTTATAGGGCTCAATAAATAGGCTGAAGCATGTTGTTGCCCCTCTGCATTTATTATATTAACTGGTTAGCTTCCAAAAAGTACATGTGGACTGTTGTAACATCTTCAAAGTGTGCCAGGCAGAGATATATTAGTAACGTCTTCGTGAAATCGTCCATATTGTTTTGTTGTGGCGGGAATGATTTTGCCGTGGCACAGCACTACATATATATGACTGCAGCGGAAACACTGATACACTAAATATATATACAAAAGTATGTAAACACGACATCAAATGAGTAGATTCGGCTATTGCTGCCACCCGTTGCTGAGAGGTGTATAAAATCAAGCACACAGCCATGCAATCTCCATAGACAAACTTTGTCAGTAGAATGGCCTTACTGAAGAGCTCAGTGACGACCAACATGGCCCCGTTATAGGATGCCACCTTTCCAACAATCTAATTGGTGAAATTTCTACCCTGCTAGAGCTGCCCCGGTCAACTGTAAGTGCTGTTATTGTGAAGTGGAAACGTCTAGGAGCAACAACGGCTCAGCCGTGACATGGTAGGCCACACAAGCTCACAGAACGGCACCGCCAAGTGCTGAAGCACGTAGCGCGTAGAAATCGTCTGTCCTCAGTTGCAACACACTACTGATTTTCAAACTGCTTCTAGAAGCAACGTCAGTACAAGTACTCTTTGTCTGGAGCTTCATGAAATGGGTTTCTATGGCCGACAGCCGCACACAAGCGTAAGATCACCATGCGCAAAGCCAATCGTCGGCTGAGGTGGTGTATAGCTTGCCGCCATTGGACTCTGGAGCATTGGAAATGCGTTCTCTGCAGTGATTAATCACTTTTTACCATCTGTCAGTCTGACGGGTGAGTCTTGGTTTGGCGGATGCCAGGAGAACTCTACCTGCCCCAATGCATAGTGCCAACTGTAAAATTTGGTTGCAGAGGTATGTTCTGGGGCTGTTTTTCATGGTTCGGGATAGGCCCGTTCTAGTGAAGGGACATCTTAAAGCTATAGCATGACATTCTAGACTATTCTGTGTTTCCAACTTTGTGACAACAGTTTGGGGAAGGACCTTTACTGTTTTAGCATTACAATGCCCCCATGCACAAAGCGAGGTCTTACAGAAATGGTTTGTCAAGATCTGTGTGGATGAACTTGACTGGCCTGCACAGAGACCTGACCTTAACCCTATCAAACACCTTTGGTATGATTTGGAACGCCCCCTGTTGGGCGATTAGGCCTGGCTCAACATCGGTTTCTGACCTCACTAATGCTCTTGTGTCAGGGACCTCACAATATGTATTGCATTCAATATCGTTATTTTGTTGCGATTCAATGTTCCAAACATAATGCTCACGGTATGTCTGCTGCAAAGGTACAAGAGTGCCATGATAAAACAAGTTTTGATTTGTCATGGAATTAAAAGTGCAAAAAAATGGCTTCCTATTCAGAAAAAAGAAACAAGCTATGAAGCCAGAGTAATGGTGCAGGTACACCCACTGGTGCAAAAATGATATTCAGATATCATGTACTGTACCGTCCCCCGTCCCCCATCACTAGTTTTGTATCCATCTGTCTAACATCTACCCCTCTTGGCGTCTCTGTTCCTGCAGGCCACTGTTTGCATGCAGAAAGAGCAGGATGCTAAAGCACTGGCTGAGTGCCTCACTCTCACCATACGGGAACACCCCATCTCTGTCTCCGACCAGGTTTGTCCCTTCCTGCTTACCGTACCAAAGCCACCTCCGCTCCCAGCTGGGTATTCATCCACTGGATTGAATATCATAGAATTGGCTCATGACAGAAAGAGGAGAAAATTAAATATAAAGAAAGGTGATGATTGATCAAATTGAATCTGTTTTTTTCTTTGTTTTACAGAATGGCGAGGAGGAGCTTACTTCCTCCATACCTGTCATTATAAAGGGGTAAGTATTATGCATTACCTGTGTATACTAGGGTTATCTTTGACCCCTGAACTTTGCCACTTGTGTGTTATTACGGAGGCAGATGTTCACACATTTCACTACTCTCCATAGAGAAGTGATCGGTGCTCCAAAGACACCTGCGGCCCCCAACGAGGCCAACTTGACCGTCAAAGTCCCAGGTAGAAAAAACATAAACTTAATGTTCTTTTGGAATGCATCCCAAATGGCACCCTATTCCCTATATAGTGCATTGTGTTCTGCTCAAAAGTATTGCACTAAATAGCAAATAGGGTGCCAGCCTTAATGTCTTGTATATTAATCAACTAATGATGTTTAGATCTGATCAATAAGAGTTGTGAAATGTAACATTATACTTTTCCCCCCCACAGAAGCCAGCGTTGGTCAGAAGAATTCAAATGAGGTGCTTTATTTTTGTTTATCTGTCTCTTATTTGCCAGTATGTCTATTACAATTGAATGAAGTATTTAAATCTTGTATATCACATCTACAGAAATACAAGTAAGTGACTGCTGTCACGTGCCGAATGCAGCAGGTGTAGACTTTACTGTGAAAGCTCTTATCCAGCAATGGAGTTAAGAAAAGATTTACTACAAAAACAAAAGTAAAAAAATAGCGGAAGAAAATTGCGTAACAGATAATAAACATTGAGTGGCAGCAGTGTAAAAATGAGAGGGGGGGGGTTCAATGTAAATAGTCTGGGTGGCCATTTGATTAATTGTTCAACAGTCTTGTGGCTTGGGGGTAGAAGCTGTTAGGAGCCTTTTACTCCTTGACTTGGTGCTTCAGTACCACTTGCTGTGCGGTAGCAGAGAGAACAGTATTACTTGGGAGATTGTTTTGGGGGGGGGTGGGGGGCTTCCTCTGACACCACCTAGTATACAGGTCCTGGGTGTTGGGAAGTTTAGTGTTTCAGTTCATCTTTAACACTTAAAACAATAAGAAATGGAGTCAGCCGGCCAGTCAGCCAGCCAGCCAGCCAGCCAGTCAGCGGTGTCTGAGCTGTAAGATTAAATGGGTTTCCCAACAGATACACAGGGAGCAGGTGAAGCCACAGAGGAAGAGGAAGAGGGGCTGTAGAGCGGGACAGCTCGAGAGACTCAAAAGACTACAGAGGGAAAACAAGGTGCAGAACTGAACTGATATCTCATAGGCCCAGGCAGGGGATGCTACATTATGGAACGTTTAGATAGAAATCTATCATGTAGATTAGCCTTGATTTGGCTCCGTCAGGACAGGTAGAATAGGAAATTGTGTGACTGTCAGCTCTATTCATGATATCTCTGTACACAACGTTCTGACCGTTTTCTTTTGTTACCTCACTAAATACTCCACGTCTTGATTACGACGGTCTTTGTCTCCTGTGGTTTGACCTTTTTAGAGGGGCATGGTCAAGATTACTGGACTTCCTGAAAGCGGCTGCTCCGAGATTGATATCGCAAAGCTGGCCCAGCCCTTCGGAACACCTGTCAAGATCCTCCTCATCACCAAGCCCAGTGAGGTAGGCACGCTATCCGCAATAAATCACTCACTTTCACATTATGTGGCTTAGGGCAGTGTTTCTCAACCCTGGTTCTCCAGTACCCCAACAGTACACCCTGTACAAGCACACCAGATTCAACTTGTCAACTAATCATCAGGCGCTCAATGAGTTGAACCAGGTGTGTTTGTCCAGGGCTACAACAGAAATGTGTGCTGTTGGGTGTACTGGAGGACCAGGGTTTGGAATTTGACTCCAACGTAGGACCTGCTGAATATATTGGCAGTGTCAAATGTTCTGTCAGATGCTTTGGGTAAAATAATCAGTATAATGGCAATATCATATGATTTTCACATCGATTTTTAAACAATATAACTTGTGTGCCCAATATGACTGACTGTCTGTTTGTGGTCTTCGCCAGGCTCTGGTCACCATGCAGGATGTGGAGACAGCCCAGGAGATGGTGAAAGTTTACACCGACATGCCTGTCAGCATCAACGACTCTGTTCTGAACATGAGCCTGCTTCCAAACCTCCTGGTGGACTTCAACAGACCGGTAAGATGCTGTGGCTTGACTGACTGATCCCTATTAGGGCCTCAACCGTGCATCTCCAGCATCCTCTGTTCTGGGCAGTTTTCTTCACTTAATTCCAGCTGGTTGCTGCAAAGTATGATAAATGTCCACTATGAAAAGAGTGTTTATGCACATTCAACTTATTCTTCTCTGATCAGTGATGACATAAATAACTTTTTATTCCATTTTATTACCACAGGTGGCACTTTTCCATTCATTGATGGGACCCAGGAATTCTGTTAGTGTGAGTATTTTACTGTTGCTTCAGCTAACCTAAAAGGCTCTTAATAATAGCATTGTTGCCACCTCAAGGAAAAGGTAGAAAAACAGACAATCCCAACTGATTTAAGACCTGTATGTTAAAACATGATTTAACCTAATGAAATTAATCGCACCCAAGACCATATATTATTGCAGAGTCCCTTTACAATTTCTAACAACTATTTATGAAGTTGAGCTTCTAATAATTGATACAAGTAAAGGTTTTTGTAATTGATGAATACATTTCAATGTTTCCAATACGTCCTGCAGGAGGTGGGAGGTGATGATGATGACTGGAACCGTCTCCTGGTTGTCAGTAATATCCCGGCCACGCCCTCCGGCCCAACTGAGATCCAGAAACTGGTCCAGCGCTTCGGCACAGTCCAACAGACTCTGGCACTCAAGGACAAGGTGAGGGACCTGTGGGTGGGGAGGGGTGTGTGTTGGGGGACGGGGGGGGTCTTTGTGTGCTTAAGTGTCTGTCTACGGGAGGGACATCTTAGAGAGGAACGTTTAACTGTTTATGTGTTCAAGTGTCTTGCATCTACCCTGCCTATAGTAATTCCACGCCATCCATCCAATCCTGTTTTCTTTACCCCATGCAGATCATCTTTGAGATGGGAACAGCAGACATGGCCAAGAGTGTCTTCAACCGCTTCCAGAAGTTTCCCTGCATTGTTCAGAACAACAAGCTTGCCTTCTCCTGGAAACCTGATCCCAAGACTGATCTACCTAAAGTCGACATCTCCTCTGCCGGCTCAACAGCTTCAACTGATGGCAATGACTCCCAGACTGCAGAGACCACTATGCCCCCTGGTGGCCAGGAGGACTCACTGTCTCAGTCAGGATTAAAGGTGGAGTCAGGAACCGGGGTTGATACTAAGGTTGAAGGACAGGAGGTTCAGCCAGGGAATGAAGGGATGAATGTTGAAGAAGGGGTTCAAGCCACAAAGTCTCCAGCATTAGGAAGAAAGGATCAAGAGAAGGAGCCTGATGCATCTCCCTTACAGCCAGCAGGAGTGAACCAGAGAGAACCTGGAGGTCAGGGTGGAGAGGTCGTCACAGAGAAAGTTGTAGACATTTCAACAACGGAGTCCGAAGAACCAGTCTCCTCAGATGCTACCTCCGCTCCTCAAGCTGCTAAACCAGAGACAGAAAACATGTCTGTTTCCAGTTCCACAACAGCCACCCCAGCCCCAAAAGTGATGGCAGCCATCATAGAGGCCTTACGACAGGAGAGCAGGAACAGATCCTCTACCAGGATTGCCACCGACCAGGCTGCAGCTGAGAATCCTCCAGGTAAACAACCAAAAGATAAGGAGACTCCAGATGTTCAGGCTGCCCCGGCTCTACCCAGAGTGACCCCAGAGATCCTGAAGGTGCTGCTGGAGGAATGCAGGGTCCGGTCCACCAGTAGGGCCGGCGCTGAGCAGGCCAGGAAGGAGCAGGCTCAGGCGCCCCCTGCAGGCCAAAAGCCATCCACTGGAAACCGAAGAGACCACAGTGGAGACAGGGAGCCTGGAAGAGAGCAGGCCACCAAGAGGAAGACCCGCGAGGAGGAAAGGGAGGAGAGGGAGAGAGCGAGGAGGGAGAGGGAGAGGAGGATGAAGACCCAAGAGGAGGAGAAGGAGAAAGGAAGGAGGGAGAGAGAGAAGAGGCGGTCCCACAGGGAACGGTCATCAGGATCACCGGGGTCCAGGTCCTCTATGAGGTATGAGGGGAGCCGGCACAGTGGGAAGAGCGGCGCCAGGTCTGAGTCCAGGAGAGGAAACGGAGAGGAGAAACAGCAGGTAGGAGAGAGGCTAGTGTGTTGGTATTCACTCTATATACAGAGAGGACAAAACATTAACAATGCTTTCCATGATAGGCTTTCACCTGGACAGTCTATGATCCCTTATTGAGGCCACTTGTTAAATCCACTTCAATCAGTGTAGATGAAGGGGAGGAGATGGTTTAATAATGATTTTCAAGCCTTGAGGCAATTGAGCCATGGATTGTGTGTTTGTGCCATTGGGCAAGACCAAATATTTGTGCCTTTGAACAGGGTGTGGTAGTAGGTGCCAGGCACACCGGTTTGTGTCAAACCCAGCAGCGTTGCAGTTCTGTCCATGCTCAACAGTTTCCCGTTGTGTATCAAGAATGGTCCACTACTCAAAGAACATCCAGCCAACTTGACACAACTGTGGGAAGCATTGGAGTCAACATAGGCCAGCTTCCCTGTGGATCGCTTTCAACACCTTGTAGAGCGGGGGGGGGGGGCGCGCAACTCAATATTAGGAAAGTGATCCTAATGTTTGGTGTACTCTGTGCATGTATGGATGGAGAGAGAATCTCCAGTGAACCAGAGTGTCATATACCCATCATGAATACAGAATGCCAATATCAACTTTCCAATCATTTTGGGAAATGACTTGCCATTTTGAAGAAAATGGTGGTTTTAAAGTTCCCTGTCATGTGTTCTTTCAGGAAGAGGAGGAGTTAGGTGAGAAGCACGTCCCCTTCGACATGGAAGACTTTGTGACTGTGGACGAGGTGGGGGAAGCAGCTGCGGTGCCCCTTCTCCCCGAGACAACCACAGAGGTTACAGTTAACGACCCTGTGACCACAGCCTCTGAGGCGGAGCAGCAGGCACCAGCTGACACTACATCGATGGAGTTGGAGGGTGAGCCTGGGACAGCCAAGGTACGGGAGGAAGCGCTGGACAAACGAGAACAGAAGGAGGAGGGGTTGTCCCCAGCAACCACAGAGGGTTCGGTGAAGACTGCAGAGGGACCTGGGGACGTGACAGAGGAGACATTTCCTGACTGTCAGGATGACATCAAAGAGGTCAGTGTGTCCAGTCACTTTCCTATTTGAGTAATCCCTTCCTAAAAGAAAGGCCTATAGAAACTCTATAGCATTCAACAACGAGCAGGTCGGTGATAAGACTACTTCAACCGAGGAAGGAAAAAAATGTGTGTTTCTAAAGTCTTATCTAACATTCCTCTCCTTCAGCCTGTGGTCACTGTGCCGAAGACAACCTGCGACGAGGTCACTGAGGAGTCCACAACCACAGACTCACCTGGCGCCGCTGGAGAAGAGGAACGGGATGGACAAGTGGAGGGCCTCAACATGGGGACGTTTCTGACGGTGGATGAGGTGGGACAGGTGGAGGAGGACGGGGAGAAGAGGTCTGCTCAGAACGGTAAGAAACATACTGTATATCAATGCTATGCTTGTCTCGCGAAAGCCCGTCATTGTAAATAAAATCTGGTCTGCTGTGCTTACCTGTATAAATAAATAAAATAAAAATGTATGAAGATATGGTAGGAAACTGGCCAGTGGAAGATAAGAAACAAACTCTGTTAAGTTAATCTGCAACATATTTGTCTGAGGAGACTGGATTGTGTTCAGTAGCGAAATGTTCTGAAATGGAAAATAAATGAGTGGTTTGGTCAAGTTTAGGTAGTCCCTACCTGACCTTTTTTTTCTGAGGTATATATTGTCTTGTTTGCCACAGGAGGAAAAAGACTACAGGGAGAATGTTGTTTTGAGATATGGTAGCCAGCCTACTGTATGCATAGTAGTGGTCGAGTTGGCCACCCGCCTTTTTGTCAAGTGGTCAATGAATGGTAACCTGGTTTACATAGATTAGTGGTTGTGGTCATTGTAGAGGATTGGTGGTGGCGAGGTCAGATAACCAATTGCATGTAGTAGAGGTGTAATGGTACAAGCATTAGTACTGAACCGTTTGGTATGGGGACCTCAGATCGGTCTGCACTGTGAACCCAAATGAATAGATCAATAAAACATCTGTGTGTACACAGTACCAGTCAAGTTTACACACCTACTCATTCCAGGGTTTTTCTTTATTTGTATTCTTTTTTACATTGTAGAATAATAGTTAAGTCATCAAAACAATTAGATAACACATACATAATCATGTAGTAACCAAAAGAGCGTTAAACAAATCAATGTTTATTTGAGATTCTTCAAAGTATCCAACCTTTGCCTTGACAGCTTTGCGCATTCTCTGAACCAGCTTCATAAGGTATTTAATGAGTCGGGTATTAACTCGTTAACCTGGGGGCACCATGGGAAAGTTTTGGCTGAGTTTCTATTGCTCAAAATAACTTATCAGAAAATCGATTTCACAACAGTCGCTAATTAATTTCCTCTACAGTCTCATTCTGAACTTTGCATAATCTGCACAAACTCGATTCAAACTATTAAAAAAGTCTGTACCACACCAATTGAGTTTATCATTTTAGCTTGTTAGTAAATAAATAATAATAATATACGGTCTAGGCTAATGATTAGAACTTAGTTCAATGAAACAGGTCCCTAGCGTGCCAACACAATATGACACATGTTGCACGAAATTAGGATTTCAAAAGAGAAAGAGTGCACGAGAGAAAAGCACACTTGGGTACATTTGTAAACTATGCTTAGTTTAACCCTAACCTTGCCCCGAACTGCCGCTGTTATGGGTCAGAATACAATGATGTAATTACTTGTCGAAGGTCTCTGAAGGGGTGTCTCCTCGTGGCCCGAGTTCCGACTTCTCCTCTGATGGCAACACTTCTGTTGTTTATTGGGTGTAACCCTCTTGATTGTCCACACAATGTCGGTGTCCTTTCTCTTAGTGGTCTGTTTCCTCGCCCTTGTTCTGAAAGGGGGTCTTCTGAGGACGGCTAATCAACCATATAGGGGGTTCCAGCATGAGAATGAAAGCAGTGTATTCACACGATTCCTTGGAGAGAATAACCGTGTGGTCCTGCTTGAATTTACCCTCAGTCACAGCTCCTCATCCGTAGCATAGATTGTTAAAAGGTTCCTTTGTCGTCTTCAACCTCGTGTTGTGTTTTGGTGTTACAACTAATCGGACCTTGGCTGCAGCTCGTGGTCACTTAGTTAAAATGTTAATTCTTAACTCACATGTTTTATACCCTCAGGTCAGAAATGGGTCTTTCCGCCTTTAGGGCAAGTTCTCTGGGCGTAACTAGTTACGAGACAAGTTCTGGATTTTACTCAGATCCAATTTAGACAACTAACTTCACATTTCATCTTTAAAAAACATTCTCTTTGATCTGGACATTTTTTTTTTCCACACACCACACTATGCCAGCATCAAGTACTTGTTGTGAAAACTCTTCAAGTTACAATGTTTTCGATTATAATGTCTTCATTTAACTTATGATAACAAAAACAACATTCATTTTCATATTCTGTCTATAGTCATGACTACCATTTTGTCTGAAACATATTGTCTAAAAGTCCATTTATTGCATGTTATAGGTAGGTTCTCCATAGGCCCATCATGCATTCCATTCCTCCATACTGAGAGGACAAATACATTTGTCTGCTGCTTTAAGATTTACAATGGGCGTGAGGTGTCTCAAATCCCCCACCTCCATACCTCTCGATCTCTCCCCCACTGGTGGAGACCCGAACAGGCCAGTCATGACAGGTGGTATAAAGAAGAGAGCCCTATTTGGTAAAAGACCAAATCCATAATATGGCTAGAACAGCTCAAATAAGCAAAGAGAAACGACAGTCCATCATTACTTTTAAGACCATAAAGGTCAGCCAATCCAGATAATGTCAAGAACTTTGAATGTTTCTTCAAGTGCAGTCGCAAAAACCATCAAGCGCTATGATGAAACTGTCTCTCATAAGGACCGCCACAGGAAAGGAAGACCCAAAGTTACCTTTGCTGCAGAGGATAAGTTCAAAGCAAAGAAACCACTACTAATGGACACCAATAAGGAGAGACTTGCTTGGGTGTGGTTTCCACCTTGAAGCATGGAGGAGTAGGTGTGATGGTGTGGGTGCTTTGCTGGTGACACTGATTTATTTAGAATTCAAGGTACCCTTTTTTATTTAACTATGCAAGTCCGTTAAGAACAAAATTATTTACGATGACTGCATACCCCGGACGACGCTGGGCCAATTGTGCACCGCCCTATGGGACTCCCAATTACGGCCAGATGTGATACAGCCTGGATTCATACCAGGGACTGTTGTAACGCCTCTTGCACTGAGATGCAGTGCTATAGACCACTGCGT
Source organism: Oncorhynchus keta (assembly GCF_023373465.1). Classification (NCBI taxonomy): domain Eukaryota; kingdom Metazoa; phylum Chordata; class Actinopteri; order Salmoniformes; family Salmonidae; genus Oncorhynchus; species Oncorhynchus keta. Next base: position 18,965,900 of record NC_068436.1, read on the forward strand.
CACTCAGTAGCACTTAACCTGCATGGCAACCACAACATTCTGTAGGGATATGCCATCCCATTTGGTTTGCGCTTAGTGGGACAGTCATTTGTTTTCAACAGGACAATGACCCAAAACCCACCTCCAGGCTGTTTAAGGGCTATTTGACCAAAGAGAGTGATTGAGTAACCGGGTGGTCCTGCTTGAATCAGATGACCTGGCCTCCCATCACCCGACCCGATTGAGATGGTTTGGGATGAGTTGGACCGCAGAGTGAAAGAAAAGCAGCCAACAAGTGCTCCGCATGTGTGAGAAGTCCTTCAAGACTGTTGATAAAGCATTCCAGGTGAAGATGGTTGAGAGAGTGCCAAGTGTGTGCAAAGCTGTCATCAAACGAAACAAATTGCAGCTGGTTTACAATCTTTCAGCGTACGTTTTAAGTGATTGTGTTAGCTGTGTTGTTGGCTACCTCCCTAAACAACAGTGCCCTGAAGAGTGAAGCAATTTTAATTTATTTAATAAGAATTATAATGTTGGTATTCCAGATTCCATATGTTCATTAAGTGAATGCCAGAGAAGCCTGTGTTGAGGATATATTGGCACGGGTGTTGTTAGGTCTGTGTCAAACACCGGCTTGAGGGCATTATAACCTTTTATAAAACATTAATTTAATTTTAACTTTTAATGTTATTTTGATAAATTTATTCATACTAATTTTCATTCTTCCAAAACATATAGTCCCAACACAAATCTGGGGTTTCTACCCAAGCCGGCTGGTCGTTCATTCTATCAGTTGCCAGAAATGCAATCCAGTCGTTCAGTCTATTTGTTCTGTATCTATGGACACAACCCAGTTGTTCTCTCTAAAATGTTCCATTGCCATATTGGCTGGCAACGTTCTTAGCCATAGGTGGCTAGTTAGCTAGCAAGGAAAAACTTAGACTCGTCAAAAGTGCAACCAGAAAAACAGCTGCAGTAAGTAGCTGCATTTGCATAAACTGATTTCTAGTGACATTTATTTGGATACATTGGTAATAATAAGCTAATGAGGCGCGATTTCACCTGGCATAGAAAATATGTTACAGTAACGTTTGTCATTTCATGTTCCCACTCTACCAAAACTGAACCGTGGCACCAACACCGCAATACGTACCTAACCGTGGGTTTGGTGAACCGTTACAGCCCTAGTATGTAGATCAATGGTAGCTATGGTAACCACTATACGGCTAGATGATAAAATGTGTTAGAGGTGAACTCAGCCAAATCAATGGTGGTAGCAAGCTCATGTTAACCTGGTTACCAGTCTGTTTTGTGTTATGCCACTCCTCATCATCGCAAACATGGCAGGATGGTACGAAAAGCTGGGTTCTTTGAGAAGTTGTAGGAAAAAATATGGTTGGTTGACAGCCTGAAACCACGTTAGTTGGATTGTTTTTAAGGTGTATGATTTTTATTTTTGTGATTCATGGTGTATGATTTCAAATTTTTTTTTGTAAAGGACATTTTGGTGACTTGTCAGGTCTAGGAAAACTCAAACAGTAATTAAGGGGTCTCAGTGATGACCCTGCTCCTTCCTCCATCTTCTCTTTTGTCAGTGACAGCCGAAGCGAAGGAGGACATCTCAGGAGGAGCGAGACATCTCAGAGGAAAAGAGGACAGAACGGCGAGGAGGAAGATGAAGATGGACCCCTCTTTATAAAGACTACAGCATCTCCCTTCAACCTCGAGCGACAGACATCCTGTCGGTAAGACTCAAATGCTGTGTTTGACAATGAACTAAGGAATTTTGGTGACTTGTCAGGTCTAGGAAAACTCAAACAGAACAGTTAAGGTCTCAGTGATGACCCTGCTCCTTCCTTCCTCCATCTTCTTTCATCTCAGTGGAGTCGAAGCGAAGGAGGACATCTCAGGAGGAGAGAGAGGAGGAGACGGCGAGGAGGAAGATGAAGATGGACCCCCTCTTTTATAAAGACTACAGCATCCCTCCCTTCAACCCTGACAGCCCTGTCGGTAAGACTCAAATGATGCTGCGTTTGACAATGAACTAGTTGTTGAAATTGATTAGGGTGGCTCTAATGATACATTTGTCAAGCTTATTGATTGTCAGAATAGTGTGTGTGTGTTTTACATCGGTCTCATAGTATAATCACATGTCGTTTGTATATGTTAAAATAGGTTTTGTTTCTGGTCTGTTTGATCACTATCAGGCATGGAGTTTCTGGTCCCCAAGTCAGGCTTCTTCTGCAAGGTGTGTTCTAAGTTCTATAGCGGAACTGGCGAGGCTGAGAAGAACCACTGCAAGACCCTCAAACACCATCAGAACCTGGAGGTGAGAACCCAAAACAACCAATCAGCAACAACACTGACAAATCAACAACCAATCAGAAATAACATTTTGACAATCAGGGAAGGGGTCAATTCCATTGAGTAAATTCCTATGGCAAAACTCATTTGGAATTCCAGTTTGCTTCCTGAATTGAAACTGTTTTATTGCTTTTGTTGTCCAGGTGTTACGTGTTTGATAATGAATACATTGATAGGAGATGAAGCAATGTGTCCGGTCATGGAAACCATCAGTTTAAGTTTGGCAGCAGTGACGGTCTCTCATGGAACCCATATGTTCCACATAGAATCAACATTATCTAGTAAGTAAGATACTCACTCATGATTTTCTTTTTATTCTTCTACAGAAATCCCTGGAGAAGTGGAGAGTGAAGAAAGACTGACTCCATGATGAGCTGAAGAGTTAAATATTGACTGTCTGTGTCCCAACCACGGACTGATTCATTCCTGTCTTAACTCTTTTCTCACTTCCTTGTTTTTGTTTTTCTTCCCCATGGGTCCAATCTCACTCACTCACTCACTCACTCACTCACTCACTCACTCACTCACTCACTCACATTTATAACTGTTTCTTTTTGTTAGTTATTTTCCCACGATATAGAAGAGAAGTGACTCAATAGGGAGAAATTAAAGTAGAAACCAGTGTACAATGAAAATAAAGTGTTTTATTCAATCGCTGTGTCTTTGTTTTGAAATTTAAACCATCCTTTTGAAGACATGTTTACCAGAGTCACCTTTTACCCTTATTCAATACAACTTTATTCATCCCCACCAGGGCAATTCTGTCTATATACTTATGCATTATCCTGATTTGAATACTGTTACTTCAGCAGTGTGGTGTCCATGCACACAAAGGGAAATGTACTGATTTCCATGTTCAACTCATGCATGGACCATTAGCTTCCCCCCAGCCATAGCACAGCTAGCCACTGTGCTAAAACGGCTAACCTCATGTTAACATGGAAATATATTGGCTTTAGTTAAGGTATCGTGCTCTTTTATATACTGTAGCTATTTAAAATCCATACATTCCAATGACTCACTACTTCACTGCAACAGTTGATTTCTGTAAAAGAGAATTCTGTCAACATAAATAAATTAAAACAAACAAAACATGTTTTTTATTGTTTCTGATCACTGACAACGATGAGACAGCTGATAGGGAGGAGATTGGAGAACTGGCAGTGTGGTGCCAGGACAACAACCTCTCAATGTGAGCAAGACAAAGGAGCTGATAGTGGACCATAAGAAAAGGAGGGACGAACAGTCACCCATTAACATCGACGGGTCTGAAGTGGAGCGGGTCGAGAGTTTCAAATTCCTTGTCCACGTCACCAACAAACTAACATGGTCCAAACACACCATGACAGTTGTGAAGAGGACAGGACAACACCTTTAGCCTCTCGGGGAACTGAAAAGATTTGGCATGGGTCCCCAGATCCAAAGTAAAACAGCTGCACCATCGAGAGCATCCAGACAGGTTGCATTGCCTGATAGTGATCAGACAGACCAGTACATCACTGGGACCAAGCTTCCTCCTTCCTCAGGACCTATATACAGTTGAAGTCGGAAGTTTACATACACCTTAGCCAAATACATTTAAACTCAGTTTTTCACAATTCCTGACATTTATTCCTAGTAAAAACTCCCTGATCACCACTTTATTTTAAGTATGTGAGATGTCAGAATAATAGTGGAACAATTATATCTGCTTTTATTTCTTTCATCACATTCCCAATGGGTCAGAAGTTTACATACACTCGATTAGTATTTGGTAGCATTGCCTTTAAATGGTTTCATTTGGGTCTAATGTTTCGAGTATTCTTCCACAAACTTCCCACATTAAGTTGAATTTTGACCCAGTCCTGACAGCTGGTGTAACTGAGTCAGGTTGTAGGCCTCCTTGATCGCACACGCTTTTTCAGTTCTGCCCACACATTTTCCACACAAAGTCATTTGACTTTGTTGTCCTTAAGACATTTTGCCACAACTTTGGAAGTATGCTTGGCGTCATTGTACATTTGGAAGACCCATTTGTGACCAAGCTTCAACTTCCTGACCGATGTCTTGAGATGTTGCTTCAATATATCCACGTAATTTTCCCCAAAGCACACACATCCCTGGGTCGCTTGTCTTTTCAGTTCGCTGCAGCTAGCGACTGGAACGAGCTGCAACAAACACTCAAACTGGACAGTTTTATCTCAATCTCTTCATTCAAAGACTCAATCATGGACACTCTTACTGACAGTTGTGGCTGCTTTGCGTGATGTATTGTTGTTTCTACCTTCTTGCCCATTGTGCTGTTGTCTGTGCCCAATAATGTTTGTACCATGTTGCTACCATGCTGTGTTGTCATGTGCTGCTTCCTTGCTATATTGTTGTCTTAGGTCTCTCTATGTAGTGTTGTCTCTCTTGTTGTGTTTTGTCCTATATTTTTATTTTAATCTCAGCCCCCAGTTAAATAGGTTAAATTATTTTTAAAAACTTTTTTTTTTAAGTAGGTGACCTCTATCAAGACACCCATGTCGACTGTATTCCCACTGTGAAGAGGAGCAATGCTGCAGCAACATCAATTTCTACTTCTACTACTTTGTCATGTTCCATATTTGAAAGGAGACATCCCTCAGTTATAGATGGTTGTCATATACTGTGCTTTGATCAATCTGAATGATTCTGTTGTGCCATTTCAATAGAGAGCACCTTCACCTTGTCATGAAAAAAGTGCCCCATTAAACCTTATGAATCATGTTAAATGGATACTGACCAACAATATGCAACTATTTTCAATATTTTACTGAGTTACAGCTCATAAGGAAATTGGTCAATTGAAATTAATTAGGCCCTAATCTGGGAATGCAGAGATGCTGTATGTACAGTGGGGCAAAAAAGTATTTAGTCAGCCACCAATTGTGCAAGTTCTCCCACTTAAAAAGATGAGAGAGGCCTGTAATTTTCATCATAGGTACACTTCAACTATGACGGACAAAATTAGAAAAAAAATCCAGAAAATCACATTGTAGGATTTTTGATGAATTTGTTTGCAAATTATGGTGGAAAATAAGTATTTGGTCAATAACAAAAGTTTATCTCAATACTTTGTTATATACCATTTGTTGGCAATGACAGAGGTCAAATGTTTTCTGTAAGTCTCCACAAGGTTTTCACACACTGTTGCTGGTATTTTGGCCCATTCCTCCATGCAGATCTCCTCTAGAGCAGTGATGTTTTGGGGCTGTTGCTGGGCAACACGGACTTTCAACTCCCTCCAAAGATTTTCTATGGGTTGAGATCTAGCTTCTTACGAAGCCACTCCTTCGTTGCCCGGGCGGTGTGTTTGGGATCATTGTCATGCTGAAAGACCCAGCCCGTTTCATCTTCAATGCCCTTGCTGATGGAAGGAGGTTTCACTCAATCTCTTACACGGATAGTCGTCCTGGCCCCATTCATTCTTTCCTTTACACGGATCAGCATTCTTTGTCCTCCAAACACTGGTCAAAAGTTATATTTTGTTTCAGAAAAACATCTTCTTCTGGATCCCCAAAGCATGATGTTTCCACCCACTGCATGCTTCACATGGTAGGTTAATTTAATAAAAGCTCTCTGCAGGTCATTCACTACTTTGGATGCAACTCAGCATTCTTTGTCCTCCAAACAAAGATTTTCTATGGGTTGAGATCTGGAGACTGGCTAGCCACCCAACCTTGAAATGTTATATTCTTCGTTGCCTGGGCGGTGTGTTTGGGATCATTGTCATGCTGAAAGACCCAGCCACGTTTCATCTTCAATGCCCTTGCTGATGGAAGAGGTTTTCACCAAAACATTGGACTGGCCCCAATTCTTTCCTTCTGGATCAGTCGCCCTGGTCCCTTTGCAAATTCAAAGCATGATGTTTCCACCCCCATGCTTCATAGGTATGGCTTTGATGCAACTCAGCATTCTTTGTCCTCCAAACAGCAGTTGAGTATTTACCAAAAAGTTATATTTGGTTTCATCTGACCATATGACATTCTCCCATCTTCTTCTGGATCATCCAAATGCTGCAGCAAACTTCAGTCGGGCCTGACATGTTCTGGCTTAAGCAGGGGGATACGTCTGGCACTGCAGGATTTGAGTCCCTGATGGTAGGCTTTGTTACTTTGGTCCCAGCTCTCTGCAGGTCATTCACTAGGTCCACCCGTGTGGACAAGAAGTACACAACCTTTACCACACCGATTGGACTTTATGAGTACAATTTGCATGCCACAAGTTCTGTGTAACAGCCCGGCCTCTTTCATGAGAATGATGTTAAGTATATTTGGGGACCTAAATTTCTCAAATCTCTTTTGTTACCTAGATGACTTGTTGGTCTTTGCACCCACTGAGGAACAGGCTCTACAGCGACTTGGAAGTTGTGTTTAGCCGTCTAAGAGCCAACAATCTCAAACTGGCACCCAAGAAATGTCACTTCCTACGAAGTACAGTGAAATTCCTCGGACATATCATTAAAAAGGACGGTGTGTCAGTGGATCCTGAGAAGGTGGAGGCCATTGACGGATGCACTCCCTCTGCTCGGGGGCTGAAATCCTTCTTGGGTATGGTATTATATTACCAGTACTTCATTCCTGACTGTTACGCCATAGTCAGATCGTTGTTTGCACTCACTGGGGGTCAAAAGAGAAGAGGAAGAGATGGGAAGAAGGGCAACAGTGGGATTTTCTGTAAACTGGCGCTATCGGATTGGACTGAGGAGTGTGCCGTTGTATTCCAGAAGCTGAAGGATGGTCTTTTGAATCGTGTTGTGCTAGCTCACCCTGATTTCGAGGGCCGTTCAATCTCTTCACTGACGTTTCTTTGGATGGTCTCAGGGCTGTACTTTGTCAAGTGCCTGAAGGTGAAGATAAAGCAAGGCCCATAGCATTCACGAGCAAGACCCTGAGTAAGTCGCAGAGAAGGTATCCGGCACACAGACTTGAATTTCTAGCACTGAAATGGAGTGTGTGTGAGAAATTCACTGTCTGGACAGATAGTAACCCGTTAACGCACATCATGACAAAACCCAAGCTGGACGCTTGCGAGCAAAGACGGGTTGCCAAGCTGGCACTGTACAACTTTGATTTGAAGCGTATCCCAGGCAGCAAGAATACAGTAGCAGATGCACTGAACTGCGACCCCTTAGCAGTGACTGTCGCGCAGAGACTGATGAGGGTGTCCTGGCTTGCACTTCTGTCTGAGGCTGTTGGGACGTTGAATGATGTCCAAAATGCCTTCCGTTGGGCTTCTTATTCCCAGGAGATAACCTCCTTGACCACTGCTGAAGTGAAGGCCATATGTCAGCTCCATATCGACTGGGAATGTTCAACGGGGATGCAAGAAATCCAGCTTGGTTCCAACACCCAACAGCTGCTTTCTCCTGGCATGACACTTTGCCTGAACTCTCGCACGAGGAACTTCGAGATCTTCAGCTGCAAGACTCTGTGACTTCCAAGGTCATCCTTTTCGTCTTCAATAAGAAACGGCTCACCAGAAGAGATCGATACAATGTTTCTTCTAAAGTGTTGTTGCTGATGAAACAGTGGGATCGCTTGATCCTAAGAGAGGGAGTTCTGTATCGTGTCATTAAGGAGAGTCACACAAACCGGAGACTGTTCCAGTATATCTTGCCAGAGGTGTTGAGACTCAAAGCGATGACTTGCATTCACGACCTTGCAGGACCTCAAGGCCAAGCTAGAACTCTAGCTCTGGCCAGACAGAGGTTTTTCTGGCCTGCAATGGAGAGAGGCATCAAGGAGTATGTGCGCTGCTGCCAGAGATGCGTTCTAGCAAAGACTCCAGAGCCAGCGGCTAGAGCCCCGTTAGAGAGCATCAAAACCTGCTCTCCCATGGAGTTGGTGTGTTTGGATTTTGGACAGTGGAAGACAGTAAGAAGAACTCAGTTGATGTTCTGGTGGTGACTGACCACTTCACTAAACTTGCCCATGCATGGCCATGCAGAAACCAGACAGCCAAGCAAGTAGCTCTGTTACTGTGGGATCATGTCTTCTGTGTCTACGGATTTGCTTCAAATATCCATACTGATCAGGGGGCGCACATTTAGAGAGCGAGCTAATAGCAGAACTGCTTAAGCTCTCCAGTGTCCAAAAGTCAAGAACCATGGCATATCACCCAATGGGGAATGGAGAAACTGAAAGTTTCAACAGGACTTTAGGTAGCATGCTCAGGAGTCTGCCCTTAAAAAACCAAAGAACATTTGCCTGAACAAATCCAGCCGTTCTTTCTCATGTTTGGTAGGGTCCCTCGGCTACCAAGACTCTGATCACTGTCCTGAATGAATGTAGCTGCCCAAAGGCACACTGACAAGCAACAGAGACGACAAGGTTGGGATTATGACAAGCGGGTTAAAGGCATCAGTTTGTCCATTGGGGATCGTGTCCTCATCGCCAACCAGGGTGAAAGGGGCTGCCGCAAATTGGCTGACAAGTGGAACCCAGAGATTTTCACAGTGACTTCAGTCAATCCACAAACCCACACTTACATAATCCAAGACCGTGACGGCAGAGAGAAAGTGGTTCACAGGAATCTACTGCTGCAG